>NW_019396306.1:121644-135357 GCF_000591075.1 Eurytemora carolleeae | reverse complement strand
AGACACATCCATGGTACTTTCTAGACACATCCATGGTAATTTCCAGACACATCCATGGGACTTTCCAGACACATCCATGGTACTTTCTAGACACATCCATGGTACTTTCCTGACACATCCATGGTACTTTCCAGACACATCCATGGTACTTTCCGTACACATCCATGTACTTACCAGACACATCCATGTTACTTTACAGACACATCCATGGTACTTTCTAGACACATCCATGGTACTTACCAGACACATCCATGGTACTTTCCTGACACATCTATTGTACTTTCTAGACACATTCATGGTACTTACCAGATACATCCATGGGACACTCTAATATTCATCATGCACTCGGCATGGTTCCCCCTGCCTATTTATTCTTTTCCCCATCACTCGAAATACCTCCTTTTCCCCTCAGTTTTCTCCCACCTTCCACTTCCCCCTCCCTTCTCCCTCTAACAATTCAGTGCCCTCCCTCTATACCAGTGGCAGCTGTAGACCTGAGCGCGGCATAAGCCTGTTGCGCTTGGATTACGATGATTTATTATTTTATAAAAAATTCCAACCTCTCTCTACTGGACAGACAACAAACACAAAACTATAATAATAGTTTGCTGCCAAAATTTATAAACATATTCATATTCAAATTAATTTTATATTAGTTTTTTTTCAACATTTACTAAATTAAAAAACAGGTTTATTGATAGTAAAACTTGTTGTTTGAAATATATATGTGAGTAAAATGAATAATATGTTACAAGGGAATTTACGAAACATGACATTTGAGAGACAACTTTAAGATCGTCTTTTATCTTTGAAACTGTTTGCGGCATCAAAGACTATCTTCAAATCAATAGATTCAACTTGATTTTAGTTAGCGTTCTAGAGAAGGTTTGGGACCTCGGAAGAAGTTTACTTGAAGTACGAGAATCTAAATACATTAGAAATTTTATGACTGAACTAAGAGGAATGAAAAGAAAAAAATAGTTTTTATTTAATTGTAAACTATAGTTCAGTATCTTTTAAAAAAAGGAGTTGTTTATGTCCAATTCTTTAAAATGTTTAAATATCCCTCCTTAAACAAGCCCTTCTCCCCCCCCCTCCTTCTCCCCCCGATTTATGCAAAAGTGGGTTATATAGATCGACCCCCACCACTACTCTATACGCCCACATCTACAGTAGTTTGTTTTTAATCTTTGTGAAGAAACAATCTCAAGGAATAATAATTGTCTTAAAACATTTTTTTTTAAATTGAATATTTGCAAATTATCTTTTTTCCATCTCATAATCTAAGTTCGCTTCCCTCATTTCCATTTGACAGCCCAAATTTTTATTTTGAATAATCTTTTTTGTTTGTTTATTTTCTTGTGATTTTTTACAACATTTTAAAAATTTTTTTTTATCGATTTTGATGGTTATTATATCGTTAGAACTAATGAGGGTCAACCCAGACCTAAATAGATTTTCAATAAATGTGGAACTAACATCTCTTTATTTTACTCTACAGAGGTTTGGTCAATCACCATCATCGAATTTTGATTTTCTCCTGTCAGGTTAAAACTTAAATTCAATATAATTGTGGTTAGTTTCCAGTTCTGCATGGGTTTATTATTAAGTTTAAAAAATATCAATATAATTAATTAATTATACAGATTTGCCTTGTCTGTTGGCTTAGCTGGGTTGTTTTAATCTAATAAATGTCGATACGGCTGAACCGATATAAACCCAAGTGTGTGTTTGGAACCTTTGACCCCCAAGAATGGTTTATTTCGGTCAAGAAATTCTTAAAATCTTAACGTATGATGATTTTAAAGTTAAATTTAGTCTAATAACTTGAATTAAGTCGTTAAATGGGTAATCTATTTATCTGTCAAAGGAAGAAACAAGTTTAGAGTTGTAGGGCACCATTGATATAAGGAAACAGACAGTTTACATTCTGTACAGTCGTCTCTGAAGTTTCATTCTTTGTGGTTAACCCTGCATACAAACTCAGACAATCTGTGATTGTGAAAACAGTTACTTATTTTATCTCTTAAGAATTCTTTGTACTTTGTAAACTTATTAAACAATAAACAATTGTAAAACCAGAGGCCGGATTTAAAGAATTTAAGCCGCGTCTCAAATTTGAGACGTGGCTCAAACATGGTTGGTTCCACGTGAAATTGTATTCAGTGTTTCAATATTTGAGCTGGCGCTCAATTGGAACCGGTTTTGGCGGTTCAGTGACGCGGTTTAAATTCTTTAAATTTAGCCTCAATGATAATAATGTTAGTGGCAATATATGTGTGAGTAAATTGAAATCTAAATTGATTATTAAAGAGTCTGTACTCTGTAGACGAAATTTTAAGTGGCATGTGTGATTATTAAAAGTAACCTTCAGCATTCTCTGATCAAATATGAATTAGTTAAAATGTTCTTCTTATTAAAAGCTGATTATTTTCAATTTTTAGTTTCTGCACTAAAGCAGTGTCGGAATTATTAGAATTAAACACTTATCAAGCTTGTAAAATAACCATATCTTTCACATCATTGATAAGATAAACTTTTCAAGGGTAGCGTTGTTAATTGGACATGCTCTCTTTAATTGGAGGGTCACTTGGAATTCCAAGGACAGTCCCTTTCACCATATTTGTGTGGATTGTGAATGTGGGTCCTACTCCTATTATTAGGTTTCTAGGACCATATGGTTTAATTATACCCTCACCTGGGCATATTCATTATAATTAGAATTAGAATTAAAATTATAATTAATTTAGAAGGTTTACAATAGAATTATTTCTATAGGTCTCCAAGATTTGATCCTTCTAAGAGTTTTAAATTTCTCGAGGTTTAATAGGACCAGAGGTTTAATAGATATAGAAGTTTAATAGATCCAGAGGTTTAATAGATCTAGAGGTTTAATTGATCCAGAGGTTTAATAGATACAGAGGTTAAATAGATCTAGAGGTTTAATAAATATCGAAGTTTAATAGATCCAAAGGTTTAATAAATATCGAAGTTTAATAGATCTAGAGGTTTACTAGCTCTAGACGTTTAATAGATCTAGAGGTTAATAGAATTACAGGTTTAATAGATCTAGAGGTTTAATAGATCTAGAGAATTAATAGAGCTAGAGGTTTACTAGATTAATAGAACCAGAGTTTTGATAGATTTAGAGGTTTAATTGATGTAGAAGTTTAATAGATATCGAAGTTTAATAGATATCGAAGTTTAATAGATCTTTAGGTTTAATAGATCTAGATGTTTAATAGATCTAGAGGTTTGATAGATCTTGAGGTTTAATAGAACTAGAGATTTAATAGATCTAGAGGTTTCATAGATCTAAAGATTTGATAGAACTAGAGGTTTAATAGATCTAGAATTTAATAGATCTAGAGGTTTAATAGATCTAGAGGTTTAATAGATTAGAGGTTTAATATATCTAGAGGTTTTATAGGTTTAAAGGTTTAATTGATATTGAGGTTTATTAGATATAGAGGTTTAACATATATAGAGTTTTACTAGATATAGAGGTTTAATAGCTCTAGAGGTTTAAAAGATCTAGAGGTTTAATAGAACTAGAGGTTTAATAGATCTAGAGGTTTAATAGATCTAGAGGTTTAAAAGATCTAGAGGTTTAATAGATCTAGAGGTTTAATAAATTAGAGGTTTAATAGTTCTAGAGGTTTAATAGGTTTAAATGTTTAATAGATATTGAGGATTATTAGATATAATATATATATAGAATTTTACTAGATCTAGAGATTAATAGCTCTAGAGGTTTAAAAGATCTAGAGGTTTATTAGATCTAGAGGTTTAATAGATCTAGAGATTTAATAGATCTAGAGGTTTCATAGATCTAAAGATTTAATAGATCTAGAGGTTTCATAGATCTAAAGATTTAATAGAACTAGAGATTTCATAGATTTAGAGGTTTAATAGATCTAGAGGTTTATTAAATTCTATCTTGTATGTGATAAAAATCTGTAATAAAAAGATTACAATGATGAGCCCTCATAAAAGCCAAGAAAAGAGCTGTTACTTGAGAATTTCAGGTATTTATATTGGGTATACAGGAGGGAGAACTGACCCCACAAATATATACAACATATGGGCTGTATTATATTAGAAAGGGAGACCTAGGCCTAACCGTTTTCCCAATTTTATTTATAATTTTATAATCTTTCAAAAATGTTTATTAATTGAAAAAATGGCACGTTACTTAGTTGATATTTTGTGAAGAATATTTAGTTTTTTATATTACTTTACCATATGGTTTACTGGTAACTGTAGTTGGGCTTTTAAACGGGTCAAACACACAAACATACACCACAGACACACACATACATACACCACAGAAACACATACATACACCACAGAAACACACTCATACACGACAGACATACATACACCACAGTCACAAACATACACAAAACCCACAACAAGCACACGACAGACACAAACAAACCACTTTTCATATAAAATAATAGTTTTAAAAAACTAAAACTCTGGATTTTTAAAAGTTCATGACAAAAATTTTATCTAGTTTGCATAAAAAAATTTTGAAAAATAAAAATACAATACAAGATCAAATTCCAAAAATGTTGGATCAAACTCCCGGTGTTTTTTTGGAGAATTTCTACACCTTTCGGATCAATTTCCACATATTTTGGATCAATTTCTACACCTTTTAGATCAATTTTCACATCTTTCGGATCATTTACTACATCTTTTGGATCNGATTCAGTAGTCAATTTCTACACATTTTGTATCCATTTCTACACCTTTTAGATCCATTTCTATATTTTTTTGGATTAATTTATACATCTTTTGTATCTTCTAGATCAATTTCTACACATTTTGTATCAATTTTTACAACTTTCCGATCTAGACTTTAAAATGTTAAAAACTATTTCTGTTTTCTGGTTCATCAAAGTTTTCCAATCATGGGACCAGGGTTTCTGCAACCAATTTTATAAAGTTTTGATTATAGGACTACGTATTCACCTTATGGGGCCCCGTAAGACTTTTTTAGTGTTTTTTTTAATAATTTTCTATGTTTTTTTTTGTATAAGATCAAATATCATCACTACAAACTTTTTTCTTGGTAGTCATGCCTATATATAGTAAAGTGAACTATTTGAAATGGAAAAAATAGCAAAATTGAAAATTTAAGACATTAAATTTTTGATGGCATCATATGACGTTATTTCGATGTAATGTTTTGTCTCTCAAAAAAAAATTAACACTGAAAATCTCTGATTACTTTCATTTTTTAGTAAAAAAAGAAACAGTTTAAGTAAAACTAGTAAAATCAAAATTTGGGTTATATAACCTTTATATAACCTTTATATAACCTTTTGTGACAGATTTTCAATCAACTAATGAATTAATGAATTATTGAATCAATGGATGGATGGAAGGATGGATGGATGGATGGATGGATGGTATGTTTGACCTGTAAAATGTGTAGAAGTAGCTTCTATTACCTGCTGAATGACAAGCACAATTATTCTTCACAATTATAGAGTTAACAGCATCTATGGGTGGGTGTACATTTAAACTGTAGCTAACAGTTTTTAAGGGTATGTGTACAATGTTCAAACAGTAATTAACAGTATTTAAGTGAGGGCGTGTATTAAAACTGTAGTTTAAAGTATATTCAACTTGTACTTAACAGGAATTTTATGTCTATGTACACCTACCTCTACAACCTGGTACAGTGTACACCAACCATTTTATCCTGTCTATGTAGTATGTATACCTACTGTAAACTGTCTTTCTACATCTACCTGTATAACCTAGTGGTTCACCTACCTCTAAAACCGGTCTATGTACATATATATACCTATATGTACAGTGAACGCCTACCTCCACATATAACCTGACTATGTACACCTATACAACCTGTCTTTTGTCAATGTACACCTACCTCTATATTCTGCCTATGTACACCTACCTCTATATCCTGTCTATGTACACCTACCTAGTACCTATATATCCTGCCTATGTTCAGTGTTCACCTACCTCTAAAAAATGTCCTGTCACGAAAAGAGCTGCTGTGTTGACTGAGAAAACAGTGTTGTGTCATTCAATAGCTCGATTCAGTAGTCACATTCAGGAGATAGATTCAGAAGATGGATTCAGGAGATAGATTCAGTAGTCACACTTAGGAGATGGATTCAGAAGATGGATTCAGGAGATAGATTCAGTAGTCACACTCAGGAGATAGATTCAGAAGATGGATTCAGAAGATGGATTCAGGAGAAGGATTCAGGAGATGGATTTAGGAGATAGATTCAGGAGATAGATTCATGAGATGGATTTAGGAGATGAATTTAGCAGTTAGATTCTTGCTGAAATGTTTAATATTTGTTAAAATGTTAAATGTTTGTTGAAATGTTTAATGATTGCTGAAATGTTTAATGTTTGCTGAAATTTTTAATGATTGCTGAAATGTTTAATGTTTGCTGAAATGTGTAATGTTTGCCAAAATGTTTAATGTTTGCTGAAATGTTTAATGTTTGCTGAAATGTGTAATGTTTGCTAAATGTTTAAAGTTTGCTGAAATGTTTAATGTTTGCTGAAATTTTTAAATTTTGCTAAAATGTTTAATTTTTGCTGAAATGTTTAATGTTTGTTGAAATGTTTAAAGTTTGCTAAAATGTTTAATGTTTGCTGAAACGTTTAATGTTTGCTGAAATGTTTAATGTTTGCTCAAATGTTTAATATTTGCTAGAACTTTTAATGTTTGCTGAAATGTTTAAAGTTTGCTGAAATGTTTAATGTTTGCTCAAATGTTAAATGTTTGCTTCTTTAATGTTTGCTGAAATGTTCAATGTTTGCTCAAATGTTTAATGTTTGCTAGAACTTTTAATGTTTGCTGAAATGTTTAATTTTTGCTGAAATGTTTAATGTTTGTTGAAATGTTTAAAGTTTGCTAAAATGTTAAATGTTTGCTGAAATGTTTAATGTTTGCTCAAATGTTTAATGTTTGCTCAAATGTTTAATGTTTGCTAGAACTTTTAATGTTTGCTGAAATGTTTAAAGTTTGCTGAAATTTTTAATGTTTGCTGAAATGTTAAATGTTTGCTTCTTTAATGTTTGCTGAAATGTTCAATGTTTGCTCAAATGTTTAATGTTTGCTAGAACTTTTAATGTTTGCTCAAATGTTTAAAGTTTGCTAAAATGTTTAATGTTTGCTGAAATTTTTAAATTTTGCTAAAATGTTTAATGTTTGCTGAAATGTTTAATGTTTGCTGAAATTTCTAAATTTTGCTAAAATGTTTGGTGTTTGCTGAAATGTTTAATGTTTGCTGAAATGTTAAATGTTTGCTTCTTTAATGTTTGCTGAAATGTTCAATGTTTGCTGAAATGTTTAATGTTTGCTAAATGTTTAAAGTTTGCTGAAATGTTAAATGTTTGCTGAAATTTTTAAATTTTGCTAAAATGTTTGGTGTTTGCTGAAATATTTAATGTTTGCTGAAATTTTTAATGTTTGCTGAAATGTTTAATGTTTTCTAAAATGTTTAATGTTTGCTGAAATGTTAAAGTTTGCTAAATGTTTAAATTTTGCTAAAATGTTTAATGTTTGCTGAAATGTTTAATGTTTGCTGAAATTTTAAATGTTTGCCGAAATGTTTATTGTTTGCTGAAATGTTTAATGTTTGCTGAAATTTTTAAATTTTGCTAAAATGTTTAGTGTTTGCTGAAATTTTTAATGTTTGCTAAAATGTTTAATGTTTGCTGAAATGTTAAATGTTTGCTGAAATATTAATGATTTTTTTTAATGTTTGCTTTTTTAATGTTTGCTGAAATGTTTAATGTTTGCTGAAATGTTTATTGTTTGCTGAAATGTTTAATGATTGCTGAAATGTTTAATGTTTGCTGAAATGTTTAAAGTTTGTTAAAATGTTTAAAGTTTGCTGAAATGTTTAAAGTTTGTTAAACTGTTTAATGTTTGCTGAAATGTTTAAAGTTTGCTAAAATGTTTAATGTTTGCTGAAATGTTTATGAGGTATGTATGATGCCAAGTACGCCGGGGTGGTCCCTCTTATCTCATATACAGTTTTATACCTTTAAATGCTCTAATTCTAATCCAAGAATCACGACTGCAGTATACAACTAATACAACTAATCCTGATAAACGTTAGAAAGGGCCTGGTCCCTTTTCAGCCTTGACATAATCAGACTTTGATATTTTCACTTTTAAGTTTTGTACATTATAAAATGATAAAATTATAAAATGAAAACAAAACTCTTTCACATGTTTTCCTGCCTTTAATAGTGAATTTTCAAAGCTATAGCTGGGGAACAGAAATATAGCTGGGTAACAGAAATATAGCTGGGTAACAGAAATATAGCTGGGTAACAGAAATATAGCTGGGTAACAGAAATATAGCTGGGTAACAGAAATATAGCTGGGTAACAGAAATATAGCTGGGTAACAGAAATATAGCTGGGTAACAGAAATATAGCTGGGTAACAGAAATATAGCTGGGTAACAGAAATATAGCTGGGTAACAGAAATATAGCTGGGTAACAGAAATATAGCTGGGTAACAGAAATATAGCTGGGTAACAGAAATATAGCTGGGTAACAGAAATATAGCTGGGTAACAGAAATATAGCTGGGTAACAGAAATATAGCTGGGTAACAGAAATATAGCTGGGTAACAGAAATATAGCTGGGTAACAGAAATATAGCTGGGTAACAGAAATATAGCTGGGTAACAGAAATATAGCTGGGTAACAGAAATATAGCTGGGTAACAGAAATATAGCTGGGTAACAGAAATATAGCTGGGTAACAGAAATATAGCTGGGTAACAGAAATATAGCTGGGTAACAGAAATATAGCTGGGTAACAGAAATATAGCTGGGTAACAGAAATATAGCTGGGTAACAGAAATATAGCTGGGTAACAGAAATATAGCTGGGTAACAGAAATATAGCTGGGTAACAGAAATATAGCTGGGTAACAGNGGTAGAAGAATCAGGGTAAAGAGTATAGCTAGCTAGGGGTAGAAGAATCAGGGTAAAGAGTATAGCTAGCTAGGGGTAGAAGAATCAGGGTATACAGTATAACCTAGGAGAATGTTCTAAGCTTAAACCATTCCCAGAGTTTGACCAAAACTCGGCAACGTCTTGAGAACTTTACGCAAAAATTTCCCATCTTCTAGCTACAAGGGGGGGGTGCTTTAAGAATGGGATACAGGAGTAGAGAGGGAGGGGTGGAGGAATCAAGGGTTGAAATGTCATACTAATCTTCAACTTTATAATTAAATTTTTAATTTTTAAAAAGTTTAAATTAAGGTTAAATTCAATTTTTAAATTTCTTTATGTCAATGTGGTTAACAGTCTAATTGTGAAGTTTTTTTTAGCGCTCTAAATTTCAGACTGTTTGTCTCTTTATTTTCTTTATCTGTTTAATTTTGATGCTTTTACCGTCTAGCTTTCTAGTTTTCTACATAGTTGTCTCTTCGTGTAGTTTGAATTGTATGTTTGAATATTTTTCTAGCTGTCAATTTGTCTGTTTTTTTAATTTTTCTAGATGTTTAGTTTTGTGACTGTCTAGTTGTCTATTTTTTTAATTTAGTAGTCTAATTGTCTAGTAGTCTGTTTGTAGATTTTTTTACTGTCTAGTTGTTTTATTGTCTAGTATTCTGTTTGCCGATTTGTTTAACTGTCTAGTTGTCAAACTATCTTGTTCTCTAACTGCCCAGTTGTCTAGCTGTCTAGTTGTCTAATTGTCTAGTAGCCTGTTTGTTAAGTTGCCTAGTTAAGTAGACTTTTTGCTAATTTTTTAACTGTCTAGTCTTACTATTTAGTTGTCTGTTTGCCGATTTGTCTAGTTGTCTAGTTGTCTAGTTGTCTGTTTGTCTAACTGTCTAACTGTATGATTTTGTTAGTCAACATTATTAATGATTGTTAGACCTTCCCTAGGATTCATTCATTCCTCTTTATATAAAGTCTAAAATATAAATCATGAGAATTATTTATGTTTTTCCAACCGTCTCTCCTAGCTAATATTTATCCTCATATCCGACCTTTCCATCCTCTCTCTTTGTATCCGTCCTGTATCCAATATCCTACCCTTGTATACGTCCTGTATCCAATATCCTACCCTTGTATACGTCCTGTATACAGCATCCTACCTTAGTATCCGTCCTGTATTCAATATCCTACCCTTGTATCCGTCCTGTATACAGCATCCTACCTTAGTATCCGTCCTGTAAACAGTATCCTACCCTTGTATACGTCCTGTATACAGCACCCTACCTTAGTATCCGTCCTGTAAACAGTATCCTACCCTTGTATACGTCCTATATACAGCACCCTACCCTAGTATCCGTCCTGTAAACAGTATCCTACCCTTGTATCCGTCCTAAATCCAGTACCCTACCCGTAAATCCACACTCTATCCAGAATCCTCTCCTTCTAACTCCTTGTACCCTAGTATCCTCCATTAATACTAAAGTATCTATCCTTTTATTACCCTCCAATCTTTATTATTACCTGGAGTAAAGAGTAGTTGTTAGTACCCAGAGCTAGTAAAGATTAGTTCTTAGTAACCGGAGTAAAGGGTAGTTCTTAGTACTCGGAATGAAGAGTAGTTGTTAGTATCCGGAGTAAAGATTAGTTGTTAGTACCCGGAGTTAAGATTAGTTGTTAGTACCCGGAGTAATATAGAGGTACAAATCATAAACAGTGAATAATGACCATCAGTGTTGTGTTTATTTTTAAAAAGAAAAGAATTAAAACGTTGAGAAAAAATGTTTAATTGCAAAGATTTTCAGAATTTGTCATTCTAGTTATTTGTGTCCCCCTTCATTTAAAATTATATTTGTATAATTTTTTATTTTGTTAAATTGGTTTGCGTACATGCACCCGAACTTAACTATTTAAATGTATATTTATCATAAATAACACGCACCTCTGCCCCTTTGGTAAAGGTAAATTCAACCTATATGAAGCATAAAGTCTGACCGCGTCAACCTTGTTGCACCGGCTAGTCCTGTCCATAGAGCTAGGTACAGTACAAGCTGGGCCCAGAAATTCAAATGTACTACGGCTGCCCGTGATAATATTGTATATTTGTTGTACTTTTTCAATTAATTCCAGTTTATATATCGGCGTGAAATAAGTAACGATTTTATTGCTAAATAAATATTATAGTGTGGAACACAAAAAGCTAAACAATTGAAAAATCAAAATATGTTCATGTAAGAAACATGCTATAGTAGTATTTATGTATTTTATAATATAATAATATGTACAAATCTTGTAAACACATAAATTGTCTTTAATTAATGGAAAATATTTAAATCTTTAAAATTGTAAGTATTCAGTTTTAAACTTTTTTGAGGCCTTGAAAACTGTTTTTACCAATTTCTGTTCACAGAAATATAGAATTAACAATATTAATAAATCTATTAAATATGAAATTATCAAATTCAAATAATAATTAGAGCAAACCTCAGTTACTTAGGCTTCTCTGAGATATTGTTGTTTTCAGATTGGTTGCGTATTTTCTGAATATAATCTATTAAAACCTTTTTTACACAAAATTATATATATAGATTTTTGAATAAATTCGACACAGTTTTATATCAATTTCTCGAGACTTGAACATCAGATAGAATTCTTATGGGTTTCGATCAACTCCTAAAATGATTAAGTTTCAGCCTATACCCCCTTTTATTTTCCTTTACAGTCCCTTTAAAATATGATTATTAACAGTGTTTGTTTGATGATAAAGTCATATTAAGGAAAGGGATCGTTTTGAGCTCAGTTTTAACACAATCAACGTTTTTTGGGTTTAAATGTGCTCTAAAATCCGATTTCTAAAATTTGCTTTTATTGCGTTAAGCAAATGTTCTCCAACCAAAGATATAAATCAAAATGATTTTACCAATGGTTTAGAAGAATCGTTACAGTGGATATCTCCGACAGAGTAAATATTTTGCATAAAGTAATAAAAGCAAATTTATCGAAGATACAATTTAAAACTATGTGTAGTATCTCAGATTCTTGGGGAGCCTCTTAAAAATCTAGAACCTTGAATGTATGAAAACTTATTTATAAACAATGCTCATCAGTCGTATGTCACATGTGCATTCAAATGTTCAGACATGAATAAACCTATATCCCTGGGTAGTTTATGTTCATAATATTATCATCATTTGTTTCATGTCATGCTCATAGGGTGTTTTGAATTAAACAGTTTGTATGTTTATGTTCAAAGCTTTTCTTACTGTTTAATGTTTTTATTAATAGTTTCACTATAATAGTATTAAGTTAATCTTTTTTAATCATCATGTTCAAAGGGTGTTTACTGTTCATGTTCGTACTTTGTTTATGTTAATAGATAATGTCCACATTGTGTTTCTAAGTTCATAATGTGTGATAATGGGCTTAAGTTGTTTTAAAATGTCAACATTTCTTGATAGACGTTTATTTTATGCTGAATTACTGACACAACTTTGAAACGTCAAAACTTAAATTTTTAATAGTGAGGAAAACAGACTTAGCATGTGTCATGGAAGGTTTTAAATGTTTTTCAGTTTTTCATAGCTCGTTAAAAAAGAAAATCTTATTTAAATATTCCAAATTGTGAAGTAAATTCAATGTGAACGTTTCATAGATATGAAGTGTTTAAAGTATGTTTATCTATTTATAGTACAATGTGTTTATGTTCAATAGGGTGGAACAACCTCCCCCCCCCCTCATCATTAATAGGTTCCAGGCTTTAAAGGTAGCTTGTAGAACACAGGAAACTTGTCATATGTCAGGTCAGGGGGAAGGGTGAGGAGGGAGGGGAGGGGGAGGAGGGAGGGTGAAAGGAAGGAGGGGAGAGCCACCTGTTGCCCCTCCAAACCAACTTCCGCTACCACTTCTAACTACACCCACCCCATTCAAACTTCAGCGATCTTTCGACTTCCCCTCTCCTCCGGGGGGACACCCCCTCCCCCCTTCTCAGGCCTTCAGGCAATATCATCCCCCCTCCCCCCTCATGATTTCCGATCTGTTTAGGAAGTACATAAGCTTCTGCTTGAAACCAAGCCTGACATAATTATCATATCATTCCCATCCATTCCTTTCCCGTCTTTCCTTTTTTCTTTTCATTTGCTTTCTTTCTTTTCCGTCCTTTCCCGTCTTTCCTTTTTTCTTTTCTTTCCATTCATTCCTTTGATAATCATTCCCAACCTTTCCTTTCATTTTTTTCTTCCTTTTCCATTTAATTCCTTTCCATACTTTTCCTCCTTTCAATCTTGCTAAATCTTTCCTTGACTTTAATTCCCTCCGTTAAATCTCTAAACATTTCTTATCCTATCTTTTCACTTAATCTCTTATCCTTTCACTTAATCTCCACTTGATCGCTTATCCTATCCTTCCAATTATTTCCAGTACTTTAATTTATTTAATCCTTTCATTCCAGTAATCCATCTATTATTTAAACATTCCATTCCAGTAATCCATGCATTTATTAATCCTTCAATTCCACTAATCCATCTATTATTTAAACATTCCATTCCAGTAATCCATCTATTATTTAAACATTCCATTCCAGTAATCCATGTATTATTTAAACATTCCATTCCAGTAATCCATGTATTTATTAATCCTTCAATTCCACTAATCCATCTATTATTTAAACATTCCATTCCAGTAATCCATCTATTATTTAAACATTCCATTCCAGTAATCCATGTATTATTTAAACATTCCATTCCAGTAAT
>NW_019396306.1:52526-120911 GCF_000591075.1 Eurytemora carolleeae | reverse complement strand
CCCTCCCTCTATCCCAACCTTTCTTCCTATAAAACCTTGTATTCCAAGCATCCAACAACACAACAGTATTCTGCATGTCATGCTCACTAACTCACACAAATCTGTTAATTTCACCATTTGATTTAATTCCAACATTTTTCATTTTATTTCAACTGTAATTTTCAACAAGAATTTGATATACAATACTACTGTAATTGGAACTTTACTTCTTTAGAAAATTAATTTCAAGAAATGTTTTCTTTTTTAGAAATAATGTATTATTAGGAGGCGAAAATATATTATTAGATATGCTTCAAGAAAATGGTAAAAATATAGTTAACAAAACCCTACCAATTCTATTCACATCGATACCCTTTAAACTTAAATCACGGAAAGTTTAAACTGGTAAAATTCCTTTCGAGAAGAACAAAAATGTTTTGAATATAAATTTGATTTTCTGACACTTGTACGTAAAATTGAAACTAGAGGAGCTAGGAGGTTACAAAGTTGTATCAGTAATATACTTGATTTGTGGATTTCTTCATTACAGCAAAGAAAAAAAAACAATTCAAACAGTAATTGTAATAGTAAAACTTATTGGTAAGGTTTCAACTTTTAGGAAAGTTTTTTCTATAGTTTTAATTCTGGGGTTACGTAAACTTTAATTGTTAATGCAATTCTATAAATAATATAATGGCATATTTAATATTACGTAAAGCATTTAGATTTAAGGTTGTTGGTCTAGCGGCTTTATATACAATATACATGCTTGATGGTAAATTAAGATTAATTAAGATAATATAGATTTTCTCATGATACCTTGGCAGTATCACCCTGCACTCTTTATACAAGCATTTTTAATAATTAGTATATGATTTTACACACTGCACTCAACACATATATAATAGAACACAGGAAGTTTAAAATTGTAATAATTATCTTACTTATATCAAATATACTAATATAAATGTATATTAAAGTTGTACACAATACAACATGATAAATTTATAACTGGCAATTCAAACATTTATAGGCTACAGTGCATTGTAAAATGAGAACTTTATTTCAACAATTAAATTCCAGAAAATATCATAAAATCATCAAAAACATTCTAATTCATTTAAAAACTTTAAAACAAGGATGGTTCAGTTTTAAGATTTTTGTTTTAGATTTAAGTAAGAGCAATGTTCGTCACTAAATTCAGATTAAGTTTACATTCATTAGTTGAGATGAATACTTTTGACGGAACTGATTCAAATAAGCTAAAGTCATTTGATTGAAGAGAGAATGGTTTTAAACCAATTCCATTCATTCAAAAGGTCTGGCCTCTATTGAATCTTTCATTGGAAAATTGATCAATTCTAAGCAGTAAAAAAATCATTTGATAGGGAACGAAAGAAAACAGTTTTTATCCATTTCACTTTTTCCCGAACTGTCAACACTCAAAACATGTATTTAAACGTTTAAGAAATATGACCTGTCCTTTTTCCACCAATAGGAGAGCAGGCCAAGCAGCTGACCAATGAGAGGCCGAGGGGCAGTGACCAGGGATGACTTGAAGAAAATATGTTGGTTGCGCCTTTTCTAAACTTCGGTCAGGCACTTCTGCCTTCATTTCTTATATTGTTAGTAATTAAAATTTAATATAATTAGCCTGTAATCAGAGCTGAAAAAATTCAAGGCTTTGTGGAATGATAAAATGACGCAGGAATACCAAAATTCAGGAATAGATACATATTCATAAATACAGGGTGTGAAAAAAAATCCGTGATTAGCGATGTTTTGTGCAACAAATTTTTGATTTTGTTTGCTTCTGAGTTTAGGTTTAAAAACATTGAGCTGTGACAATAAATGATTCAAAAATACTTTTAGAACATCCAAAAAAAACAAAGTTTAAAAAAGAAATAAAATTTCTTTGAAAATGTTCATTCAATTGTTTTCCAAAATTTCATAAAAATTCATAAATATTTGAAAAGAGATTTGACAAAAAATCCTTTAAAACATCTTAAATCCCGTTTTTTACTCACCCTGTGCACAAATTCATAAATACGTACATAATTACATAAATACATGCAGTGGTAACTAGAAAACTCTGGAATAGGAAGTCAACTTTTAGATTTTGTTATTTGTAACAAAATTATTTTTTAACTAGTCCCTGAATAGTTCAGTTGCAACAACAGCAAATCACAACTTTCGTTTTATTCATTCCAAAGTTGTCTGGTTCTCACTGTACTTAGGTTTAGTATTAAAATAAACTTGAAAATGAACAATATCCAAGCGGAAACAAGTCTCAGGCAGTGAGGTCTACGATGCCAAAAATATTGTTTGCTTGAGTGGTTTCCTAACCAATGAATCCAGTAGGTTCACTAGGTTCAGTAGTTGTTGTTTTTATTTTAGTACTCTCATTCAATACCTGCATTACAAGTTTACAAACAGCTTGAGGGAACTTTGAACTCTTTTAACGCATCTAATATCAAAACCAAATCAAATTAAAAGATACAATTGTTTTGTTGAAAATCGTTGTCACATCTCTGTATCCCATATCTATCCTTGTCATTCATCTCTTTATCCCATATCCATCCTTGTTATTCATCTCTGTATCCCATATCCATCCTTGTTATTCCATCTCTGTATCCCATATCCATCCTTGTCATCCATCTCTGTAACCCATATCCATCCTTTTCATTCATCTCTGTATCCCATAACCAACCTTGTCATCCATCTCTGTAACCCATGTCTATCCTTTTCATTCATCTCTGTATCCCATAACCATCCTTGTCATCCATATCTGTATCCCATATCAATCCTTGTCATTTATCTCTGTATCCCATATCCATCCTTGTCATTCATCTCTGTATCCCGTATCCGTCCTTGTCATTTATCTCTGTATCCCATATCCATCCTTGTCATCCATCTCTGTATCCCATATCCATCCTTTTCATTCATCTCTGTATCCCATAACCAACCTTGTCATCAATCTCTGTAACCCATGTCTATCCTTTTCATTCATCTCTGTATCCCATAACCATCCTTGTCATCCATCTCTGTATCCCATTTCTATCCTTGTCATTCACCTCTGTATCCCATATCCATCCTTGTCATCCATCTCTGTAACCCATATCCATCCTTTTCATTCATCTCTGTATCCCATAACCAACCTTGTCATCCATCTCTGTAACCCATGTCTATCCTTTTCATTCATCTTCCCCTCTTATTTAATATCAACCTTTAAATCCTCCTTCTTTTATCTTTCCAAGGTATATTTAGTTTTTTTTCAATCTTATTTCACCTAAATATAGCCTTTTCTGGCATATTTTACTTTCCCAATTTCCTGGCCCATATATTTTTCTTCAATCCACGAATTGATTCTCAACTTAAGTTAACAATTATCCGGTACAGCTTATCGCTTTTAAAGTTTTAAAGTTTAAAAAAAATCTCGGGGTAATTTATGCAATCTGAAGACTTTTCTAGTTCGCAAACTAGTCTCTTTAATTGTAAATATGTAATATATCACTGCTTTTATCCCATTACCTTATATTTCTACATATATTGTTGATATTTAACCTGTAAAATAGTCTCTGTAATTGTAAATATGTAATATATCACTGCTTTTATCCCATTACCTTATATTTCTACATATATTGTTGATATTTAACCTGTAAACTAGTTTGAAATATATAATATACATTATTATTATTACTGTTATTAAAAGGTTTACTTTAAGCGGAATTACCGGCTGGAAATAGCATATAACAAAGGGTGACAAATGCAAAAGCAAATGCGACCTTATATTAATATTAATAAAATAAATTGTTGAACCTTTTGAAATACCAAGATGGGAGAACAGGGTTCTCCCATGCCCGTAGCTAGGAATTTTTAAAGGGGGGTGAATTGGGGGGCACAAAAGTACAAATAGGAGGGATAGTAAAGTAGGAGGCGCACCGCAGCCGAATTTTTTTTTTTGACCTGAAAAACTTAAAAAGGGTGAAAATAAATGAAAAAGGACTAAAAACCTAGATTTTTAACTTAACACACATAATAGTTTATTAAGATAGATATTTTGCCTGTTTTCCTTCCCCTTAAGCGCTATTGAAAAATAGAGAAGCTATTTGCATCAAAACAAAAAGAAACTGGAGGTATTTAAGATGTAGAGATTTGAGATAAACTATAAATAAATGTAATACTGAAAATTTTTTAAACACGAATAGCCATGCAATACTTATTTCTTATACAGAGAAAGTAAAGGATGTAAAATCCTGTAAAGATCAAGAAAAGCTCAACCAATCTAAAGTTTTCTTAAACTAAAATTCGAAAAATACTCCTCTGCAAACTTAAGGATGCGTACAACCAGGTTCTCCTAAACCTAGACATATTTTGTATATGATTTAAATTTGTCACCATGTTATTTTTTTTTCTGTACAATGGTTCATTACAATGATTAATCTGAGAAAAGAAGGGGAAAGGATAAGCTTCTCAAAATACCAAAAAAATTAAACCCATCATTTCACAAGACAGGATATTTCACAAGACTGGATATTTCACAAGACAGGACATTTCACAAGACAGGATATTTCACAAGACAGAATAGATATAAAAATTCACAAATAATATATTTCAGAAAACTCAATTTTTCATTCATTTGAAATAAAAATAATCCTTTACACATAATATTGGAAACAAAACTTAGATTTTAGGACAATTTTCTCCCTATTTTCCTTCTTCCTTTTTTCATTTTCTTCTTTTTTGACTCAGAAAGTGTGCCCCCCCCCTTCGGTGGGTGAATGGGGAGGGGGGCAGGTGCCCTTGTGCCCCCTGCCCCAGCTACGGGCCTGGTTTCCTAAAGGCTACAGCTGTATTGGATGATAGATAAAATATAGTAAATATTAAAGGGAAAAGAAGTCTCCTATTTTGTAAAGATCCGACATAAATAACGTCAAATTTAATTAAACATCACATTAGAATGAAATCTGACATGTTTTGTATCGAAGAGAATATATTTAATATCTAACCAGAGCTGAAAATTAGAGTGGTGGATATCGAGATCAATGCTTGATCTTCTATTTTTCTTAATCTCGAGACTAAACTAATCATGTGTTTGTATCCTGAAAAGTGTACAAAATTTAACCAATCAAGGTGGAGAATCAGAAGCCGGGAAATTTAAATTTTGCGCGCAATTTAATGAGAGTTCTCTCATTTAATTCAGATTAATATACAGAGACGGGAGGGACTCTCTAATTTTGAAAAAACGGTGTTTTTGATTTTTCTGTAATACATCCAAAAAGAGAGGAATTAAAAGTGTCCACATAGGATATTCGGATTAAGCAGTCGGGATTAAAGGTATCCCATTCTAAAGTTCCCTGCTCTGATAAATTATATTTTTTCTTTCTCAGACTTCGGTTTAAAATCAAAAGTCAAAACTGGAGGAGCTGCGAGTTGACTAGGTTGTTCCAGTCTAGATGAAGTCGGATGATAGATTACTGATGATATTAATGTAGCCAAGTTAAAATAATATACAGGGCTACTCACAAAGGATAAGACTTCAGAGACGATTATATATATATATATATACGGAATTTATTTTTACATTTATCAATTTTTTACATTTGATGCGTTTCATTTATATTTTAACGTTTTCCTTAATCTTTAAGCAAATCATTCAATAACTGACTTTAGATTCACCAAATTCTAATTTAACCTTTAGATAGCTGGAACTAGGCCTAAATACTTATATCTCTATCTATCTGTCTATTTATCTTTCTATCTATTTATCTATCTATTTAGTGTGTTTACTATCAATAGATTTTTGTCTTATATTAGTATCTTATCTATATGTTTATTAAGTTACTGGCTTGGGATCCCAACGTTGCCCAGGTAGGTTTCTCAAAGTTTATTCCCACCGTTTGGTCTTGAATTACAATTTTAGCTATTTTTTGTTATAAAAATATAGAAGTGCGAGAATTATCCTAAAGAATCAAGCTCTAAAATCTCTATTCAAAAGAAAAGAAAAAAAAACATAAAAGTCTCCATCATTGCACAACCTATCTGTCTATCTATCTGTCTAGCTATCTGTCTAGCTATATGTCTAGCTATCTAACTAGCTATCTGTCTATCTATCTGTCTATCTATCTGTCTATCTATCTGTCTATCTATCTGCATATTTCTCATTTTTTTTCTTTCATGTAATTATTTTTCCAATCTTCCCCTGACTTTTATTAATTACAATGTACAATACTTTTAATTTTTATTTGCATAAATTTTGTTTTGTTATTTAAATGGTGCACTGTGAATGTATATAAAGGATTGGATACATATAAGGGTTGGAGAATTTAATGCTTGAAAGGGGAGTGGGGTGGGGATAAAGGTGAGATGAGGGTATGAAAGGTGAAGGAGGGGGGAAGGCATAAAAGGAAAAAAATGAGGGTGTATCACAAAGGATGGAATTTTGACGGGAAGAATTTTTCAAACTTTTAATCGTCCCGGCATGATCAATAAAATATATTTATGATAAAAACTATTTTTTTAAATTTCAATTTTCAGAGTTTAAGGTCGAGAAAGCTCCGTTATTGAATATACATTTTAGAAAAGTACAGAATAATATTGAAATAACATATATCCACTCATTCATTGACAGAAGGGGGGGGGGAGTCCCCGACCCCTATCCACCTTTTTTTAAACTTTAATACAATATAATGCCTCTTTATTGCACATACAGCCTATTACAATAAACTTTGATGCATATATTTATCTATGTGCCATTCGTCTAAAATAAGAAAAAATTCAGTTTGTTTAGGGGATGGAACTATATTATGAGTAGGTTCAGAACTTGAAGTATCAGTCTGTTCCATCTGCAGGATATATGGGATGACAGACGGGATCTTTATATTCCCGATAATCCCGGAGAAGAAAAGATCCTCTATAGTTGAAGCGGAGAGGGAGGAGAGGGGTGAGAGGAGAAGGAGGAGACGAGGAAACCTGGATCTATCCCGTCCTTCCTTCTCTAGGTAGGATTCTAGCTGGGAGAGAGCTGCCTCCTGGAGCCGGTTTACTCCTGATCCTTCTGCAATACAAAACTTTATTATAAAAAAATGAGGTA
The DNA here is from genome assembly GCF_000591075.1 of Eurytemora carolleeae. Classification (NCBI taxonomy): domain Eukaryota; kingdom Metazoa; phylum Arthropoda; class Copepoda; order Calanoida; family Temoridae; genus Eurytemora; species Eurytemora carolleeae. Next base: position 113,839 of record NW_019396306.1, on the reverse strand, counting down.
AGAATGAAATCCAAGTTTTGACATCCTTTAACACTCCCTTTAATATTGATATTGAAGCCTTGGCACACAGAAGTGCGAGAATTATCCTAAAGAATCAAGCTCTAAAATCTCTATTCAAAAGAAAAGAAAAAAAAACATAAAAGTCTCCATCATTGCACAACCTGGCCTTTAATTCGGTTTATTTCGTCCACGTAATCATGAATAGATACTCCATACAGGGTGTTCAGAAAAACATACTCAAAAAACATTAAAATAATTTGACTTTTTTATATCGCAAAGTTTTTCCATTGTTGGATGTTGAAGTAATTTTTTTAAACACCCGTTAGATGAACTTAGGATGGCATTATTTTTAGGACACCCTGTAGATAAATTCTAAGGATAGAGGAGTGTTGGGATGATGAGTGATCTCACCTTCTCCGAAGAGTAGAACTGCTTTCATGTATCCGAACTCAGAATCATCAAGCTCAAGCTTACTCAAGCTCTTCACGTACTCATGGATCTTACACACCGTCTCAGCAACCTCCTTCACGTTGAGGCTGGAGTCCCCGGCCAGCCTCGACTGCTGGTGGGATACCACGAGGCTGAGCAAGGACGGGACGGATATCTGTCTGGAGATCTGAGCTAGGCCGAGGATGAACATGGAGGCCCAGCTCTGACGAACTAGATCTATCTGTAGGGAGAGTTTGAGGAGACTGAAGGATGGGATGGATTTTATCCAGTTTAGGGTTCGGAACAGGAGCCTAGAGGCAGTCTCACACACAAAATGAATAGTTGGAGTGGAGTGCATTGGAGAAGGAATTGTCAGATCGAACTTTAAATGAGCTTCGTCCAGGAGAGGACGATCAGAAATAACAGAGTTGATTTCGTCCTCTGTATCCGAGCTGGTGTTAGACTCCTCCATACTCCGGATCCTGGTCAACAGGTTGTCCATGGTCTGGCTGAGCAGGTTGGAGTCTCCCAAGGAGGACCCGGAGTCGGAGACACTTCGGTTTGAAACCTGATCCTCCTCCCTAGACTGAACTGACTCCGGGATAAAAGCTCGTCTTGGGAGAAGGGTCGGAGAATCATAAAGCTCCGACTTGACTCCGATCTTGCCATTAAGCTCTGTATCTACACTAATTCGTTTACTGCTTGCATTACTTGATCTTCTCGCTTCGCTCGCGGCGGCAACACGGGGAGAGTCGGATCGCATTCCCATGATCAGACATTTTTGAAGCCGACAATACTGACATCTAGATACAATTATATAATTAGTTAGACATTTTAATATTTCATAGATTAATGATGTCATAATTTAATTATTGATTCATCAATCAATCAGTCAAATTGAACTTTACCTGTTTCTGGCATGTTTAGTAACTTCACAGTCCTTGTTCTGTTTACAGGAGTATCCGAGCTGTTTCCGAATACTTCGCTTAAAGAATCCTTTACACCCCTCACAGCTCACAGCACTGAGGTAGTTAAGGCAGCAGATGGTATAAAAATGAAAGCATTGCTTGAACAAGAAATCAGAGATTTAAAGCCGAAAATATAACAGACGAAGAGTAAAAAGATTCTTTAAAATAATATCCTCTCTCTTCCCAATTTAATATTTATATCTATTCAAGAAATATGGAAATGACATTTTATGGAATAAATTTATTATTGTACAAATTGTGGATATCAATCTTTTTAACAAGAATTACCTAATAAAAGAATACAAGGATAGATGGGATGAAAGGAAGGATGAGTGTTGGAAATGAATAGGTTAAGAAAAGGATGAGTAAAGGAATGAATAGGTTACTAAAAGGATGAGTAAAGTAATGAGAAAATATATAAAAATTGGATTATAGAAGTGGAATAAAATTTGAATGCTAGAGTGAATAAATATTAAATTTATATCAATAAAGGATGAAAGGAAGAATGATTAAAGGAAAGAATATGTGAAAGGATGTAAAAGTTTAATAAATATAAACCTGATGCTCTATCCCCACACACTACACATATCTCCAGACTAGTATATGTAGGGGGTCTGTATCCCTGAGGCGACCGGGGGGGAGAACTCCTACTTGTATCAGGAGAAGTTGAGGGGGGTGGCGACCAATCCTCGCCCCCTCCTTTAGACAGGTTGAGGGCCCCCGACTCATCTTCTAGCTTGAAAGAGGATTTAATTTCGGAATTAAACTCTAGTTTGGGATCACAGAGTGAAGAGGAGTTAAGAATAGATAAACTTATACTGGGCGGAGGGCGGAGAGAAAACTCTGAACAAGGCGGAGGGCGGAGGCTCTGATTGAATTCTGATGATGGAGGGCGAATACTTAAACTAATCTCCGGACGTTGAAGTCTTTTTAAATTCTCCTGCCAACTCTTAGCATAGCTGAAAATAAAAATAGAATGAAAAAAAATAGAACTTTGATTCAGGCAACCCCCTTGGCTAGCGGGCTCAGGCCCCCTCCCACCTGGCTAGTGGGTTCAGTCCCCGTCCTGGCTAGCGGGCTCAGGCCCCCCTCCCCCCTGGCTAGTGGATCTAAAAGGTTAGATCTCTGGTTGAACCAGTTAGTCTCTTGTTCCATCAGAACAGGAGTAATTTATTGCTATTCCTTCTATGCACATTCAAGCTTTAATTACATAATTATTCCAAAGAGAATTTATGATGACGGAGTTGCCACTGTAAACAGATAATATGATTTTTTCTTGCATTTTACAGAGTGATCACTTAAAATATTCTCAATCATCATTTAAAGGTGTGTTCAGTGTTTTTAAAACAATTATTATTAATTTAAATAAATCTTTACATGATTTACGATAACCGTAATTTTGATGCTTATAGTTCTGATAAAGAACCAATTTCAGGCATATTTACATGTCTCCGTAGAAGATACTTATATAAAAATTTAACTTCTACCGTTGTAAATTGTTCGTGACAGCTTTTATTTTAAATAAAAGGTCATCTTAGATTATGTTTAAGTTTCCACAACAAAATGCTACAAAATATGCCAGCGTATTTAAATTATATAATATTCCTATTCTAGAGAAGCATAAACTCAGAGATGTTATTTATAAAGAAAGAGAAGTAGTTGAATTTGAACTGTGTTTTGTTACCCTTTTCATTTGTTCATTTGAACGAGTTATTAAACTTTTCTTTATTCATATTTTCCCACTGGGACCAAATTTAAGGAATTTGATCTAGATTGCTGAAATACCGACTGCCGGTTCAAATCTAAATCACTGATTCAAAGTTTAAAATTCGAGATGATTTGAAACGGTGATTCATGATTTAAACCGACGGTAGGTATCTAAGCGATCTCTTCAATTCATTAAATTCGATCCTAGGTTATACAATATACATATCTTTAAACATTAACCAGCCTAAACGTTAAAAATTAATGCCTTATTTGAAAAATATATATTTATTAAAAAATGTGCTTATATCATAAAATTACGTTTAACCATAATTTTAATTTTTTTTATTCCTACAACTTAACATTCTGCGTTAGTATGCACTACGGTAAAAAGCTAAAAATTATAAACAAAGGAATTGAGTTTTTGCCACAAACTCTGATTTTATAATCACTATATCTTTGGAACCAAATGTTGCAGACCTTAGATATTTCAAACTATGAATTTTGTTAGATAAAATAATCTGAGTTTGAAATATCAAAGGTTTACAACATCGGGTTCTAAAGATATTGAGGTTTAAATATTTGATTTTGTTCCAAAGACTCAATTCCTTTCATTCTGTTCTTTAGCATTAAAAGAAAAATTTTCTTTAAGAAACTGAGCAGTTCACAGGAGACATAATTTTCTGCACTCGTATACCTCAGGGCAGTTTAAAGAGATGTTCAAAAAGTATTTAAAAACAGGTTTATGTTATGCAATTCTAATCTGGCTAGATGCAATCTTTAAAGATTTTACAGATTTTCGTGGGAATTCATATAGGCCTGACCATTGCCCAGGCGTTCGGGAAATTTTAAATAAGATACAGGGATACAAGGATATAGGGATTATGGATACAGGGATTTAAGGATAAAGGGATACACTATACAGGGATACAGAGATTTAAGGATACAGAGATTTAAGGATACAGGGATTTAAGGATATAGGGATACAGGGATATAAGGATACAGGTATGCAGGGATACAGGGATACAGAAATGCAGGGATATAGGGATACAGAATACAGAGAATACATGGGAAACGCAGGGATACAGATATATTAAGGGATACGGAGTACAAGGATACAGGGATCCAAACTACAGGGACACATAATACAGAGGATATAGGGATAAAAAGTATACATAGTGTAAAGGAGCTGGGGATAATGAATTAATACGCAGCAGGGATATAATGACAAGAATGAGATAGCAAGCATTTAATGTTTAATTTTATAATGTCAGATGATGAGTTAATATTAGCTCCCTGAAATGGCTCGAAAGGGTAAGAAAGGGCAGGAAAGGGCAGGAAAGGGCAGGAAAGGGCAGGAAAGGGCAGGAAAGGGCAGGAAAGGGCAGGAAAGGACAGGAAAGGGCAGGAAAGGGCAGGAAGGGAAGGATAAGGTCAAAAGAAAGCATGCTCTGATTGATATTCAAGTTTAAAATCAAATGTCAGATTTTAAAATTGTTTGAAAAGCAGAAAATAATGGGTGTACTATTCTAACGCTAATCCTTTTCATGATGATAATAATGATAATAATGATAATAATGATAATAATGATAATAATGATAATAATGATAATAATGATAATAATGATAATAATGATAATACGAAACTAAACATTATAATTACACATAAACAATCTTGTTTTAAGAGGATCAGGTGCTTTAAAATTGATTATTCTTCAAACAAAGCGTGATGATTTTTTTTATTTATTCTGTAAAACTGATAACTCTAGTTTTATTTTTAAATATCAGAAAAACTAGTTAAAGTCCTGAGGATTGGGCAACAATAATTTAATCATCTCTTTTCTAAAACATTTCTATACATTTCTTAGATATGGTGAAATCAAATCAAATTAAAAATTTTAACTTCAATAACAAACTCTAGTGATTCCCTGCTAGCATGCTGCAAAGCTTTTCATACATTTAGCATGTGGAAATAATTATTCGATAGAATAAAGTTTAGGGATTCCCTGATATTCAACATTTAAAAAATGTTAATTTTCAGAAATATAAATATATTTTTTCAATGATCATGAAATTTTTTCAAATTTTGAAGATGACTTTGGAAAAATTGAAATTGGATAAAAGTTTATATAAATCTGAAAAGTTAACAACCAGCTATAAAATGCAATAATTAAAGAAAGCATGTGATATCATCATAAAAATAGTTAAAATATAAGTCATCGATTTTCTACAAAGCTTTAAAAAATAATTCAACTTTAAAATTTGTTCACTTATTTTCAACAAAAATCTGTTCATAGGAATTTGTAAATACATCTTTGAAACAATTTAAAACAAACGTATTACTGCATCACCCCCCCCCCCCCATCTTATTTCTGGCAGTACAACAAAGTTAGCCTACGCTTAACATTTCAGCATTTTAAAATTCTTGACAGATTTTTTTTGAAGTTAACATATTGGATGAAAACTTACCTCATTGCAACTGGATGAATAAAAGGTGATATTGATGGGAAATGAACCCCTGGGGGTGGGTTGAGAAGGTGGAAGGGAAGGGGGGGCCGAGCTGTCATACTTGTATCTCCCATCACTCAATCAATCAATCTCTAAACCATCACAGTTCAGGGCTCTTCACTGCTTCAAAGTCGACCTTCAACTGACGTCTGAAGATCTTCGCGAGATGTCGTGTCAGGCCGCCGCTGCGCCGCGCCGTGTCGACCTGGCCTAGGAGAGCTTCTCTGTGCCCCGGGTCAACTGGAGAGCTTGTACCGGCCCGGGACTCATGGAGAGCTTAACGCCCTGTGGCACCAACACAAGGCCTACTACTCAGGAGCGGGGCCTTACTAAGCCGGAGGGGCTTGTTCTGGACAAAATCAAGGTCATAGCTTGGAAAAGGCTTGAAATGACCTGGCTGGTGACCTGGGCTTGGTCCTCAATGATCTCATATTGTCCGAACTATGCATGAATAAACAAGGTAGGTGAATATAAGTACAAACCAAGCCTATATTTCAATCCTCATCAATAATTATGTATGTATAATGTATATAGAGTTTGATGATGTTTCAATACATTCTCGTACAACCCAACAACCTGCCTATTTAGAGTTCTATGTATCCTCATATTATATATAGAATAGTAGAATATCAGGTCCTAAAATAACTCTATAGGGAACCAAGAATCTTAAATTCTAATTGTTTAATTCTGGGCCTTTCTTTATATATTTACAGAACAATATCTCTAGATTAGGATCGGACANTATCTAAGTTAGGGACAATATCTCTAGATTGGGAACAATATATCTAGGTTAGAAACAGTATCTTTAGATTAGGAACGATATCTCTAGGTTAGGGACAACATCTCTTGGTTAGGAACAATATCTCTAGTATAGAACAATATCTCTAGGTTAGGAAAAATATCTCTAGGTTAGGAACAATATCTCTAGGTTAGGAACAATTCTCTAGGTTAGGATCAATATCTCTAGGTTAGGAACAATATCTCCAGTAAAGAACAATATCTCTAGGTTAGGAACAATATCTCTAGGCTAGAAACAATATCTCTAAGTTCAGAACAATATCCAAATGACTACCTATGAAGTCTATTATCTTAAATAAGCTCTCCTATGTATTGAGAGGGTAAGGATACTATGCCTGTTCAGGGCGTTGGCCTGAATTCTATGCCTGGGTAGTAATGAAGTATGTCAGCTGAACAAGGCCTGTATACATTGTTATAATTATTTTACAACCTCTAGTTAAACGATTCTTTTATTTGAACTGAGAGCTTTAAATCCTAGACAAAAGAGTTACTCTGCATATTCATATGTCATTGTAAAGGGTATACATGGATACACACGTACAGTACATTACAGTACCATAAAATATAGTACAGTACTGTACGCTGTCGTGTAGTTTAAACTTTGAAATGTTCATGTACAATGTTTTGTACCGCGTGTTGTTCTAGTTTGCTGTACACACTTTAGACTGTGAAATGTAGAATAGACTTGCAGTACATCGTACTTGTTGAACTGTACATTTCACAGTCTAAAGTGTGCACTTGCACATGTGTCTGGTACAGAATACTCGTGTCTGATATAGAATACTCGTCATGTCTGGTACTGAATACTCGTGTCTTGTACAGAATACTCGTGTCTGGTACAGAATACTCGGGCCTGGTGCAGAATATTCATGTCTGGTACATAATATGCATGTCTGATAGAGAATACTCGTCATGTCTGGTACAGAATACTCATGTCTGATATAGAATACTCGTCATGTCTGGTACAGAATACTCATGTCTGATATAGAATACTCGTCATGTCTGGTACAGAATACTCATGTCTGATATAGAATACTCGTCATGTCTGGTACAAACAGAATAAGTCATCATCAAACCTTACTTCAATTTTAATGGAAGAATGACGGTTGAAAATTTGCTGAGATTAGAACGGTGTGAATGTACTTTTCAACCGTTAATTATGCTAATTTTAGTATATTGAAATACGAGATGACCGTCACAAACATAGATCCAGGTAGGGTTCAATCTTTATTGTCCTGGACTGTCAAAGGATGCATTTTAACGATCTGCTCCAGTAATTCAAAGGTAGCAAGCTCTCAAGCCAAAATTGATGAGAATTTTTCCAATCTCCTCTTTAAAACATGATTCTAAAAATACAAGTGTTTTATAGTACTAAAATATATATAACTAGGGCTATAAAAACACAAGTGTTTTATAGTACTAGAATGTATATAGCTAAAGCTATAAAAATAAAAATGTAGTTTGTGAGCTAAATTCAAAGGTCAGAACGTTGAGACACTTTAAAAATAGAAATGGTGAGGAAACTTGCTTAAATTTGTTTAGTTTCAAATTGACGGTCTCAACAATTCAAAATATTTAAAAATTATATTTTTTAAAAATTGGGATTTTAGATTTATTATCTAGGATGGAAGACAAGCTTCATTTAGAAACAATTCTTTTAAACTCTTGTTATGTGCTACAAAATACAGAATAAAAGATACAGAATAAAAAATACGGAATAAAAAAAATGCAGAATTGAAAAATCAGAATATTAAGTTTTTTCTACCTATTATTCTAACTTTTTCAGAATAATGATTTATACTTACTATGCTATCAGGGCAACTTATAGCTTACATCTTCTAGTTCAACTTTTCATCGTGGCTCTGTCTGTGAGCATATTCTCTTTGTACAATATAACACAAAAATAACGAAAGTTCGTGTATTTAATAATATTTTTTTCGCACACCTTCCCTGGGGTCATGTAAGTTTTATATATAGATAAAGTCTTAGAAATTCTAACTTCTGCTAATTAATGTATTAGAGCGCAAAACATACTTATTGTCCCAGAAGTACCCTCACCCTTGCATTTAACTACAACAAGTTCAATTAAAGTTAAACATTTGTTAAAGCTAAATATTTCGGGGAATAAATCATTTTCTAGCATTTTTACAAAAAATTTAAATGGATTCAGGATACTCTAGATAAATAGATTCCAAATGTCATTAATCAAAGATGTAGGGGCACCACAAGCCCGCCCAAGTGTTGGTTTCGTGTGTAAAATATCCAAGTTTTCACGAAAATTACAAGTTTTCCGTTCTATTTTAGAACTTCAGCACAACAACCAAGCCTCATCTTTCTCGAACAAGAGGTTGATGGTGAAAACACAATATTGCTGACCCCCACAAACCCGGCCTCTGATACTCCATTGTGCGTTAGTTATGCTCAACAATACCTGTTCAAGAATCGTCGGAACTTAAGATATCATTGTTTTTCTATATGAAAATTTATTTTGGTTTCATTATAAAACGTACGGATTTAAGAATTTAGGATACTATAGAAGGAAATTGACATAATTTTACACTTTTCCGGATAGAAAACAGTACAATATATTTCGTACTTTTAATCGGATAAAAGCTAAAAGTGTAAAAGTGTACCGGTGTAATTGATAATCGAATATTTAACTCTTTAAATTCGCTGCAACTTTAAATTTTAAGCCGTGGAAAATGTTCCGAGCCAAGCTAGTTTATTCTTTTTTTTAATATGAATATTTGATTAAAACACTTGACCAACTTGCCTAGCTACCTAACTGCCTAGCCACCAAACTCCCTGTTATGTTATTAACCAACGGAGTCAGAAGTTTTGCGGCATAAACTGCACTTAAGTCCTGATTAAGTTAAAAGATCAAACTTAAGTAGAGTTTTGGCCGTTAAAGATGTATTCTCCGTGCACAACATCTCACGCCCTGCAGCTGAAAGAGGAACAAGGATCATATTTAAACCAGAGCATCCCCCCCCTACGGAGGCGTCTGTATTAACAATTGTATAGTATATAAGAGTATAAGCACTGAACGTGAACCACCCCCTTATCTGCCTCACGAGCTATCCCCTGCATATCCGCCTCCTACACTCTTCTCAATATATATGCCCCTGATCTTTACTATACATCCGCCTCTTACCCTCTCCTCAATATATCTGCCCCTGATCGCCCCTGTATATCTGCCAACTACCCTCTCCTCAATATATCTGCCCCTGATCTCCCCTGTATATCCGACACCTACCCTCTCCTCAATATATCTGCCCTTGATCTCCCCTGTATATCCGCCTCCAACCCTCTCCTCAATATGTTTGCCTTGATCTCCCCTGTGTAATGTATCTGCCAACTGCGTAATGCCCATCCTATATCTGCCTCCTGCACTCGTCATATCCGCCTACTGACCCCCTTTCAATATCCACCATTCAAGCCCCCTTCTATATCCGCCTCCTGACCCCTATACTATAGCTGCCTGCTAACCCCCTTCCGTATCCACCTGCTGACCCCCCACCCTTCTCTATCCGCCTGCTGAACCCCCTTCTGTATCCGCCTCCTGACCCCCTACCTATATCCGACCCCCTACTTATATCCGCCTGGTTTGATATAATGAGTGTATCTCCTGTCTCTGGTTTAAACTGAAGGAAATAAACCTTTGTCTGGGCGCACTGACCATGCGTTAAAATCAGCGACAGATCTTCGTTTAGGTTCTTCGTCAGTCCCAATATTCTGAACCTAAGTCTTCGATGTTAAGCCACACTTTATACAGGGTGTCCCAATTAACATGGGAATTAAAAGACGACTTGAAAATCGTCTTTGATTTCCGATAAAAGCGTTTCATAGTGTTAGACAATTTTGAATCTATTTAAAAAATTGGAAGCTGAACAAAGGAATTGTGTTTTCCACAAACTCTGATTTTCTAATCCCTAAACCTTTAAAACCATAGAGATAGAATATATAGAGAGGAATTTACTAGAAAAAGTGTAAAACGGCCATTTTGTTGTACTGTTTCCATACTGCAGGTGTACTTCACATAACAATGCTATATAACTTGTTGGGCCCTGGAATATCATTTATAGAAAATCTAAAATTATTGTTAAAAGAAAACCAAATAAAGAAATAGGCTGGTTTTATGATTGACCAATGATCATTTCACATAGACTCCATGCCTTCCACTTTACAAACGATGATTTTCCGTTATAACTATAAATCAAATGATGTTTTTATCCACCTAATTCATTATAAAGTTTATTTCACAGTTTTAAAAAATCGAAATTGAAATGGATATTATAGGGAAGATACTGTATTAATGTACTCTACTGCATATAATTTGTGAACATTTACATGATTTGTACACTTTGAACTCCCTTTCAGACTGAAAGGGACTGAAAAAATCCATACCGAGAGATTCTTTTAATTTCTCTCTATATATTCTATTCTCTATGTTTAAAACCCAAATATCGTAGATTTTAGTTTTTTAAACTATGAATTCTGTAAGATCAAATAATATAATTTTGAAATGTTAAAGGTATAAAATGGTAGACCACATTTTGTAAATCCCGATTGTAGGATTATTTTTACGAAAATATGCCGCGTGGATTAAAGACGATATAATGTCGTAACTTAACTTCCATGTTTATTGAGACACCCTGTACTTACAATATACAATTTAGAGTTTGAACATCTTGGAATAAAAAGCTGTGTGTGTTTCAGAGTTTTACAAATTTGGAAAAGAAGAAAATTAATTTAATCCTGTGGAGATAGGTAAAAGAAAGGCAGTGACATGAATGTTGTACTTTTCAATTAAAACCTTTTAAGTTTATTTCAATTAGATTAATTAGTAAAACTCTTACTGTGCAGCTAATTAGTTAAACTCGGCAGGAGATAGGAGATAGGAGATAGGAGATAGGAGATAGGAGATAGGAGATAGGAGATAGGAGATAGGAGGTAGGAGATAGGAGATAGGAGATAGGAGAGAGGAGATAGGAGATAGGAGATAGGCGATAGGCGATAGGAGATAGGAGATAGGAGATAGGAGAGAGGAGATAGGAGATAGGAGATAGGAGATAGGAGATAGGATATATGAGATAGGAGATAGGAGATTCTTCTTAAAAATTTATTCTATATTCATCCTACTCCTATTCATCTTCTAGCCTGATCAATCTTTTTTATCTTTCATTAATCCTTTAAAAATTCATTCTACATTTATCTTAATTCTCTTTTTCTTAAAATATAAATAATTTGTTCTGAGACAGATTACATGAATTAATAAATGAATGGATGAATGAGGATGAACAATAGGATATACAGGAAGATTACATGAATGAATTAACAGACCAATGAGAATGAACAATAGGATTAACATGAATATTATATGAATGAATGAATAGATGAATGAGGATGAACAACATGATGAACAGGAAGATTACATGAAAGGATGAATAGATGAATGAGGATGAACAATAGGATATACAGGAAGATTACATGAATGAATGAATAGATGAATGAGGATGAACAATGTCAGTGATACTCCGGATTAATGATCCCGAAAGACAGCAATTACTCGTGGCAGTGGCGTGGCATACCGCGCTCTCAACTGGAAAATCATAATGCCGCACTTCCTTATAAACACACTCAACTCCGCCATTTTATCTAATTAAGTTTTAAATTATTATTATCAGAATAAATAGTTCGCAATCAACTCTGTGGACTCCTTTTTTATGCTTCATGTCATTTATTTGATTTGAAAGCATTCTCTTTTGTTTGATCAATTTGATAATCTAAAATTTTCTTGATTTTTGTAAAATAATGTCAAAAATAAAATCTATAACAGTCGCATTGGAAACAATGACGTTATGTAACATAACAGATAAGAATTAATTCATGTTATAATCTTTTGAAGACTTTTTTACATAAAAGTGTAAAACCCAAAATTTCGCCGATTTTTCTGTTAAGATTGATGAAATTCTGAAAATTCAAAAAGTCTTCATTTATTTTCCAGGTCAAATTTTACAAGTTTGACCATCCATAGATCTTCCCTGGGCTAACATGAGATGCCACAATAAAAATTGGGCCCAATCGGTTCAGCTGTTTAGACGTTTATTGGATACAAACAAACAAACAAAAACAAATAACTAGACAGACAAGCCAAATTGATGTATAGATATCGGTTTGATACGATCTCATTAAGCGATCCCAAGAACAGAAATTACTAGAAAACAACAATCAGAAAAAAACACTTTCATGATGAGTTTGTGAAAGATTTATGTAAAGTTAAAGATACACTTTTCACAGTATTGGATTCTGTTCTTAACTATCTAAAATGACAAAGCAAGCCACTTATTTTGGAAAAAAAAATTTCAATATTATTTTGAGATAAATTATCATATCATATCCTGAACCCTGGGATTACCGCTGTGGATTAAATTATCGGATTAAAATACCGCTGAGCGCAGTGACAGATCAAACGTAAATTGTTAAATGTAATTTAGATGTACAGGGTGTCCCACAAACATGACAGAGATGACTTGATCATTGTCTTTAATCATTGAAATAATTTGCTAAATTCATAAAAAATTTTATTTAGATTTAGAATTTCTGGTTTTAATTAGTAAACTCAGCTTCCGTCTTTAACTTTTAATTGTTGCTCTGTTATCATTTTTAATTCGTGGAAAAATCGAAATTTTTTATTCTAACGATCCATAAACATTCCCTCATATGAGGTCCCACAATAAAATTGGGCCCAATTGGTTTACCTACAAACAAACAAATAAACAAACAAACAGACAAGCAAAGTATTATGTAGAAGGAAATCTGGACGAAATTCCTTAATTTTTCGGATAATGGAAATGCAAATGTTATTTTGGTTTCAAGAATCATATTTGTAAAAGTAGGTTGAATACTGAATACGGCAAATTATTTTTAAGCTAAAAGATAATCTTTAAGTCGTCAACTGTCGTGTTCCTTTGGACACCATTTTAAATTCTAGACCACGTCCTGGATCTATTTTGTAAGTTTTCAATTTTTAATCGTCGATTTTTTATATAACATAAATGTATAGTTTTTAGTTTTATTATAAAATTATAATTGCCGATTTGAGTCCTATCAGTTCAATCGGTTTAACTTCAAGTAATGCGCAAAGAAGTAGTTCAAATGGGTTTCTCAGGGCGTAGGGAACTAATATGATGAGAAAGTGTATATTGTTTGCAAAGACAAAACAGAAAAAATTGTAAAGTATTAAGGTGATGAATGTTATTAAATATAAACGCTTGACTAAATCTAAGTTTGGTTTGGTATGTTGGCAACAGGTGTCATAGGATGGATGGTTTGAAGGAGGTTGAAACAGATAGATTGAAAACCCAGTGAGTGAATCCAACCTGAACATAAACTAACCCAACCTAGAGGATACAGGGTTGTATCATCATCCTCATTTTTTATTCATTCTTATAATTTCTTTAAAAATATAATCCCTCCCCCGCTATTCCAATTTTTTCTTATTTTATACATTTTTTAAAAGATGTTTCAGTTCCACTGTTTACTGATGATACTACTATCATAATTGATGTTGAACTGCCCTTTACACCTGAAAAGGCTGCAATCATAGATTACATTGATAACACAAGTTAAGTTCTATATATGAAATAAATTAAAATGTTTGGTGATGAATGTTTAAACGAGTAAAAATTAAGGTGAAAGCGATCAAAAGTTAAAATTAAACTCACTAAATTTAAATTACTAGCCTTATAGGGCGCTTCGCGCCCATCTTCTAAATTAATTGTGAACATGTTCTCTTTGTGTACATCGTAAAACAAAACAAAAATAATTCGCGGATTTTCACAAAAAATTTCGTGGTTTTTCAAAATTTTCAAAAATTTAATGAAGATCGAATTTTGATAGAGACAAATATTTGAAATTTTGATCATTCATAAACCTTCCCTGGAGTCCCTAGATGTCCCACAAAAAATTTGGGCCCGATCGGTTCAGCCGTTTTGACGTTTATTGGATACAAACAGACAGACAGACAAGCCAAATTTATATATAGAAGAAAATTAAAAAGCTTTAAGGTCGCAAAACTTCTTTTAAAATGTACAGCTAATTGTACACAAACCTTGCTACCTTTGGTATATAGGCCGATTACCCACAAAGGATGATACTTTAGAAAAACGGAATTAATCCATTATATGTTTTTATATTCAAGTAATCTTTAGCTTTTAACTTTTTCTTTTTAAAATGATTTTATGTATATATATATTGTAGAGGACCAATTTTCTCCTTAAATCTGAACTAGGAATCCTTGAAGGAAAAGGAGAAAATACGGGAANATAACTCAAATTTCTTAAAAAAGCAAGACATGAAACATATTTTTTCAGGATAAAGAATATAAAAGCATATTAATAATAGACAGATATTAAGACTGATTGCAGAAATATATCCTGAAACAGATATTTTTCCTCTTAATGGAACCCCCCCCCCCCTCTCCTAACTCTGCGGATATATTTTAATTATGTAAAAATGCTAAAAATGAGTTTATTCAAGTTGGGTGCATGTTCTCGCTAGTATTGCGGTATACTGGGTGTTCCAAAAACATGGGAGATAACAGAAAATAGAATTAAAGTACGGCATGTACAATGTACAATGTGCAATGTACATGTATCGGACAGTGTACATGTCGTTAAACTGTGACAGGAAATAAACAGATGTTCAGTGTTCGCCGACTGGAAATTAAATTCATATTTTTTTACTAAATTGTTTAATTTGTTAGAACACACTCTTTGACAATATACTTTACTTGTCAGTTCAAATATAGCAGTCCTTCAAATAATTTCGGGATAGAACTGTGTTAAAAAGTAAAAGAATTAGATATATAACCTTAACCTTAACACCTTACCTCAGTAAATTGGACCTTTTGAATGTTTGCATTGTACAGAACTAACCTAAATCTGTTAAAATGAATTAAACTCATTTTCTCTCCACAGTGAGATTATACGTTCTTTTACTAGTTAGCAGCTCATTATTAGAACATTTCAATGTTAAAAATTTGATCATGTAAACTGGAAAAACGAAAAAATCTGTTATATTGAAGTTATAAACTTATAGTTAAAGAACTTGCAGCAGTCACCTTGTCAGTGCGGATAAAATATAAATTGTTTAAATTATTTTTTATTTTATTTTATTTTAAGAGATAAAATGAAGGAGAGCTCTGTGTTAAGAATTGAAAACGAGGTTTGAGAGATTATTCACTATTAGAACATTTAAGGGACTATAAACGAAATTTCAAGTCACCCCTCCCCTCAATATATAGATGACAATGCCTGTTTTACAACGATACCCTTCAAACCTTAACCTTATCAATTTAGAATGTTTTCAGTCATATTTTGGGATTCACAATTTCAGATTATTTATCATTGGTATCTTTGATTTATTCATGAATATATTTGTTGAAATGCACTCCACTATAAAAAGACAAAGCTGTACTGTACTAAAACTGCGAACACTACATATCAATACAAATATTGATGTTTAGCAGATTGTTGAGAAATCTGAGAAATCTTGATGCTTAGGAGATTGTTGAGAAATCTTGATGTTTTATAGGAGATTGCTGAGAAATCTAAGAAATCTTGATGTTTAGGAGATTGTTGAGAAATCTAAGAAATCTTGTTGTTTAGGAGATTGATGAGAAATCTGAGAAATCTTGATGTTTAGGAGATTGATGAGAAATCTGAGAAATCTTGATGTTTAGGAGATTGATGAGAAATCTGAGAAATCTTTATGTTTAGGAGATTGATGAGAAATCTGAGAAATCTTGATGTTTAGGAGATTGCTGTGAAATCTGCTCCATCAATGAAAGAAGCCCCCCTCGTCTCTGATTCAATGGTTTATTTTTTATTTATTATTTACAGCTTTTTATCCTAATAATGTACATCGTGCATTATAAAACGAAATTTTTCATGTTATAAAACAAATTTGAGAAAAGTATAAAAATGACATTTCTTCGAATTGGCTTGAATGTGTACTGTTCGCTTTTAATCGGCCGGGTAAAGTGAGCTGAACCGTAAAAAGGTTTGGTCCATCACCATCACCGAATATTAAAAGAAAAAACATTTCACACACCTTTGTTAGAATTTCCTGAAACTTTGTTAGATTCTCATGAAACTATTTTATAAAACTTTGATGGAATCTGATGAAACTTTGATATATTCTCATAAAACATCCTTAGATTCTCATAAAACGTTGAAAGAATTTCATGAAACGTCGATTAAACTTCATAAACTTTGATAGAGTTTTGATAGAATATCATGAAACTCTGATAAAATTTCATAAAACTTTGTTAGATTCCCATAAAACTTGTAAGATTCTTATAAAATTTCTCATGAAACTATTTTTTAAAACTTTGATGGAATCTCATAAAATTTTGATATTTTCTCATAAAACATCCTAAGATTCGCATAAAACGTTGAAAAAATCTCATGAAACGTCGATAGAATTTCATAAACTTTGATAGAGGCTCATAGAACTTTGATAGAATATCATGAAACTCTGATAGAATTTCATGAAACTTTGTTAAATTCTCATAAAACTTGTTATGAGATTGATGAGAAATCTGAGAAATCTTGATGTTTAAATTAATTTAATTAAATCGGATTATAGACAACTTAACCAACTTATAAAGCGTAAAATAATTTTATTTTCTTATGATGATTTGATTAACATAGCTATCAACCCCCGCATTATTATCATTAGCAGTTGAATAGGCTAACAAAGACAGGAAATTTAAAATTAAGCATAAAAAAATAACCAATATCGCAAAAATAATGAAAACAGCTATTAGTGGAGCAAAAAAATCTGTTATATTTATAGATATAGCCTAATTTGGAATAATACCAGTTCTCGAAATTAATTTAGGTTGAGGAATTTGTAGGAGACACGGAACGCAGCACCGGAGCGTGATGCAAACACCCCGATTGTAGTTATGAGAATTTCAGGAATTTACGGACCAGGCAGAAATGTTTTGGATAAGATAAGAGATGGTTCGATTCAATATATTTTTAAAAAGGATCAGATTTCATGCATTATAATTGCTATTCTTCCAACATATGAACAAATAGGTATAGCAGCTGCATATTTAGTTACCGTGTGCCGCATGTTACAGGGCATGTCATCTATGGGAGAAATAGTAGGTGCAGAAATTTATTTAACTGAATTCGTGAAACCACCTATGCAATATCCAGCTGTAATATTAATGTTGGGAGATATAGTCGGTCTCTACCCCTTCAAGTTGTCCCGTGTGGTTTTATCTTACATTCATACACTGTTCTAGCGTTTTAAAAGATAAGTTCGGTTACACTATAGAGCAAGTTATACAACAAAATTTTATAGTATCTTCTTTGGATATTTTATTTACAAAAATGGGTTGCCCACAGAAAACTAATTTAATCGAATTGGTTCAGCTTAAGGATATATGCGATATTGATAGGGTAAATACAGTTAAAACTCTCTTTTAGTTTACTCTTGTCTATTTTTAAATTATTGCATAATTTATGCAGCTCTCTTTTGGCATCGGCAAAATCAGGAGTTTCCCTTAATTTGCTTCTAGCAAATGTACCAACAAAAGCAACAATAGCGCCTATCATCAGTTAAATCGACAGGAAAGCCGTATGTATCATATAATTTAAAAACTATTTCTCCTGAAATAGAGGAAAAGCTAGAGGAAAAGCTAGAGGAAAAGCTAGAGGAAAAGCTATAGGTATTAAAGAAAGTACTATTGATAGTAAACCAACAGCTTCTTTTTGTTCTTTTGTAAGGCTACTTTGTTGTTGCTGATACCCTATGGCAAAGAAAAGAACTTATAAAATTTATTTAAAATAATGGAGCAAACTCGAATAGAAGTTGGTGACGTCGTCGCTCAATGCTCGCCTATTATTTATAGGTGTCGCTCGAGATGTTTGAACAAATTTGAGATGTTGTAAATGCCATGAAATGTTGTTAAGAATTTAGTATTAGTAGCCTTTGCTGCCATATAACAACTCCAAGCCGGAGCTCTTGCGTTTGATTCCCGCCTTTCGCTCCAAGTCCTGCTTTGTGAGTTTTTACAAATGTAGAATCTATCATTAACCATTCAAAATCAGGAGCATTTATAAAAATATTTAGCAAATTCTCCCATATCCCATTATCACGCCATCTAAAGAATCTTCTGTTTCCAAGTCGGCAATTTTTATTGTTATATTTGCTTCATCATCATGGAATTTTTTTCCATAATATAAGACAAGAGCTCCAACACATTCGTAACCAACATTTTGGTAAATTTCGCCACGAGATTGATTATGAGATTATGAGATTGATGAGAAATCTGAGAAATCTTTATGTTTAGGAGATTGATAAGAAATCTGAGAAATCTTGATGTTTAGGAGATTGATGAGAAATCTGAGAAATCTTGATGTTTAGGAGATTGATGAGAAATCTGAGAAATNACAATGAATCAATCAATAATTAGATTTTTTAATATTTCACGGGCAACACTGGCCCGGGCACTTCAGCTAGTCATCTATAATTTTGTTTAACGCAGAGAAAACATTTTTTCCATGAATAATTACCTTAAACTCTTAAGATACCTTGGTCTAAAGATAAACTTCAGTATTTTGAATTAATATTTGTAAAAAATATTTCGATATTAATATATGTAAAACATATTTCAATATTAATATTGTGAACTTGTGATAAAAAGCAACCAAAATCATGATTTAAAACAAAGGGTTTGATATGTACCAGAAAGGAACCATCAACAAATCATAGATAAGCAAATTAAAGACGGAAAGCCAAATTCAACCTTCAGATATGAATACTTTAGGAGTCTTCATTAAACTCTCATCTTTTTTTTCGGTAACCCTTTACTATACCTTCATTTATATTTAAATTTTACCATGTATTTCAGGTTTATCTAGCTATGGTACAGATAACCCTAATATTTCAGGTGTATCTAGCTATGGTACTGATAACCCTGATATTTCAGGTTTATCTAGCTATGGTACTGATAACCCTGATATTTCAGGTGTATCTAGCTATGGTACTGATAACCCTGATAGCTTTGATAGTTACTGGTGTCAAAATACAAATAGTTGATTCCTTTCAGGTTTTAAAACTTTAAAACTTTGTCTTTAGTTGTTCTCTATGTTTATGTTGAAATCTCTGTTTGTCTTGTTGTGATTCCGATTATAATTCATGAACCCCTGGACCAACTCTCCTCAAATTTGTAATGGGAAACTCGGTAGAACCACTGGATATAGGCTTAAAACAAATACTTTAAAGGGAGTGTTCACGAAAAAAACGTCGAATCGAATTCCACGGTGATCGCTACTAATTTTACTTCTATCTGGTAAAGGTAAAGCACGAATCAAATCAAAGAACATAGCGTCCATACAAATTCACAAAGTTGTAATATTCCACTCAGATCGTAAATAATTCAATTAAATTTTAAATTAATTATTCAGATATTACAAACTATAATCAACGAATTCAATTCGATGCATTTGTAAGTAGTCAATATTTAATAATATTTTGAATTTGTTTCACATACAAAATAGTTTAAACAAAGATTTTGTGGTCGCTAGGTGTCGCTGTTCTCGACATATTCTTATCATTTAATTTTTTGAAAATGTTGCGAATTACTGCATCTGTTTATTATTCAAATTCCCTTCATTTACCGTTTTGTTTTAGTGAATTAGAAAATTTGAAAATCTAAAAATGATTAGGCTCAAATCTGTAAACAATCCCTTTAAAGGATGCGGACAACGGACCTACGTTCAAACCTCTTCAACAACAAGTCAGGAAATTCATTTCACAAACTTTTAAAGCATAACTGGACTTTTAACAAACTTTTTATAGGAAAATATTGAATTTACGTTTGCTTTGTTAGCTCTGATAGATTTAAGATTTATGAATTTAGAATGCAATTTTAAATATTTACATACCATGTTTTAGTTTTCAGGATCAAAAACATTATTTAGTGTGAATATAATCATCTATACTTCTCAACTTGCCTACTTCAACTTCTTGTCAATTAGAACTCAGAAATAAGTTCAGAGCCAATCTCAAATGAAAAAATAAATTGCAAAAGCGCATGATATGTCGTCTTAAATTTTTTTTTAAAATTTATGACAGCTGTTATGTTTCATTTTTTGGTATGCACAAAAAAAAGCTGCTGAGATGTTGCAGCTTCAAAAGGTTGATTACGATTTATGGAAATATATTTAAATATCATTGTAAAGTCATAAGTTTTTGGATAATTCTTAAAAAAACTGCTTTTTATTTTCAACTCAAGGTAGATTAATCGCCCTAAAAAATGCAGGACAGCTTGTCTTTCCGTGGCATTTGATCTTAAATATATTGAGAATACGACATTATAAAAACTCTTGCTATGTATTCATATATCTGGTATTCACTGTATAAAATGGATTCTTCAAAAACTAAAAAAACAATGAATCAATCAACCTTCAATGTGTTTATAAGGATTAAGATAGTGCAATGTATTGATTAGAACGAATATAATGTATACTGGGAATGGATTTATGCCACCAGACCATCTTTTCTTTCATTCACAGGTTGGAAAATGCATTTGGTGTACAGTCCCGTTTATTATCATTTTATTATTATTATTAATATTATTATTATTATTTTTATTATTATTATTATTATTATTATTATTATTATTATTATTATTCTTATTATTATTTATCATCATGATTCAGGGTGAAATCAGTGATAGAGCTAACCTATCTATAAGAATCCTGAAATCTGGCAGAACTGTTCAGAATCCTTAACTCCTTGGTTTTTTTAAAAGGAGTGTTAAGATATTTGAATAAAAACTTAATATACCATTTTAGAGATTTCAGAGTTCAGTGTGCTTTTTTATGTTAAATATTAGTTTAAAGAAGATATTTACATTTTCATGTTTTATTTGAAACTCACAATATCTATTTTTCTTAAAGAAACATATTTTAAAACATTAATAAATGACGCACAAAAACAGGGGATACATCATACATTTAATATATTTTCATAATTTTCTCCTCTCTCCCTCAGAAATTCAAAGGTTACCCTGCTACTGAAAATGTTTACATGTTGAGGACTAAAAAGTCTAATTATTACTGTTGTAGATGGTACTGGTACATTGATATCGTACAATGACTGGAGGGGGGGGGGGGNTTCGTGGTGATAATACCTTGGCAAGGATATGCCGTGGTGATCATGCCTTGGCAGGGATATCCCGTAGTGATCAAACCTTCGCAGGGATATCCCATGGTGATAATAGCTTCGCAAGGATATCCCGTGGTGATCATACCTTGACAGGGATATCCCGCGGTGATCATACCTTGGCAGGGATATCCCGTGGTGATTAAACCTTGATAGGGATATCCCGTAATGATCAAACCTTGGCAGGGATATCCCATGGTGATCATACCTTGGCAGGGATATCCCATGGTGATTAAACCTTGGCAGGGATATCCCGTAGTGATCAAACCTTGGCAGGGATATTCCGTAGTGATCAAACCTTGGCAGGGATATCCTGTAGTGATCAAACCTTGGCAGGGATATCCCGTAGTGATCATATTTTTATTATCATTTATTGCCTATATTGGATATTGATATCAAGTCCTCAAGATTAACGATGCTCCACACAAAAGTTCCGAACTCTGAAGGTACTAAAAGTTCCGACCTCTGAAGGTTCTAAAAGTTCCGACCTCTGAAGGTTCTAAAAGTTCCGACCTCTGAATGTACTATAAGTTCCGATCTCTGAAGGTCTAAAAGTTCCGACCTCTGAAGGTTCTAAAAGTTCCGACCTCTGAAGGTTCTAAAAGTTCCGACCTCTGAAGATACTAAAAGTTCCGACCTCTGAAGGTACTAAAAGTTCCGACCTCTGAATGTACTATAAGTTCCGATCTCTGAAGGTTCTGACCCGACCTCTAAAGGTGCTAAAAGTTCCGACCTCTGAATAAATAAAATCGGCAAATATTTTTTATGGTAAAATATGTGTACAGTGAACACATACATAATTATAATAACATATTGTATCTTTTTATCAGACACATTTTTTCTTCTTTGACTTTAACTGGAACAAAAAATACAATTGTGAGGTCTGCGTCAGATTTCTACAACTTAAGAAGAAAAATATGGGAATTTTAGTTCTTACACTTGTTCATTAACAATGTATGCTTTGCTAAGATTCAAATATTTCTTTTTTTGTAAACCATTCCTTATCTTATTTTTAGAAACTGAACATTTTCAATTTAAGATACTAGACATTGACGTTACAAACGTTACAAATTATAATCATACAATAATAATTACATTTTTAGAGAAACACTATTTTGTACATTGTTGAATGATCAATTCTATCCAGAAAAAAACGCTTAATGGAAAGGTCACAGAGTATTATTAAAAAAATATACCAAGCTGTTAAAAGAGGGTTGTAACGGAAAAAATATCAAGTGCTGACTTTTGAATCTGTTAAAATCAGAAAGTATATTTTATTTTGAAATATTAGAATTTATTGTATTTGTGTATGCTCAAGCAAAAGAGTAATATCTCTGCTGATCTATAATATGAAAAATATCCGTAAAAACAGTCTTTTTTTTATTAAGATTACTATTGAAAGTTACGTTAAAAGGGGTTTTAGGCTTACAAATATGAATTTTAACAACGGACTTCATCAATAATTGTCTTTTTTTAACTTTAAAAATTTTACGATTTTTACAAAACACTTTAAGACTGAAATAGTTTAAAAGTTGCATTATGAGTAGAAAATACAAGATTCGATAAACAAATATGAAGTTAACACTAAAACATGATTTATTTTTACAACCTTATAGAATAGTGTCTGAAGTCCTACAGGGTTACCCACAAAGAACGAAACCCGGAACTTTTTTGATAATAAGATTCAATGAAAAAAAAAATAATCTTAAAATGCCATTCTAATGTTGATATGTTGATATGTGAAGGGGAGGGTGGGGAATCAAATATGTATTTTTAAATTCTATTGTAATGTTGATATGTTGATATGTGAAGGGGAGGGTGGGGAATCAAATATGTATTTTTAAATGCTATTATAATGTTGATATGTTGATATGTGAAGGGGAGGGGGGGGAAATCAAATATGTATTTTTAAATGCTATTATAATGTTGATATGTTGATATGTGAAGGGGAGGGGGGGGAAATCAAATATGTATTTTTAAATGCTATTATAATAATGATATGTTGATATGTGAAGGGGAGGGGGGGGGGAGGAAATCAAATATGCATTCTTCAAAAAGACAGGAGTCTCTTCCTTCCTTGGTAACCCTGTATGTCTCATATTTAACAATATTTTGAGATAATTAATATAAAAACGTGGACGGAAGGAGAATGATAATTGATCTAAATACATCAATGAACCGTGAAATTGATTTGGTTCCATCCAGTGAGAAAAGTAACTCGATATATGTTTAGATGTTTAATTCTCGTATCTAGAAATACGTTAAAATATGCATTCTTCCTTTTAATCATCTTGCGTTGAATGATATTAACAGATTTTAGTTTAAAACCATCATTCTTCTCTGGATTTTGGGTATGCGCAAGTTCTCTACGCGAATGCCCCGTTTTATTTCTTATTTTTTGTTTATATTTCTAACTGAAATCCCTGTGCGAGAGCTGAGAGAACTCTGTAGCAATGCTGGGAATATTAAACGTTGTGTCTTGACTCATATACGATCTCTGACTCCCCTGGAATCAAAATCAAAGAACATTACAAATGTCGTCTTTATTTTAGCATTTTATTTTAGTAAACTTTGGTCTAAAACGTCTACAGATGTCAATTGTTTTTTTTGATTAAAAACAATTCAAATTATTGTCTATAATTATAAAAAGACATTGCTTTTTATTGAAGCAATCGAAAATATCTTTATTTAAAAAATTAAAAACTGAAAAGATAAACAGACAAATATGCAGATTTGTGAAGTCCTTTTCTTGCCTTTATAGTTCCTCCTGCTGGAAACTAATTTATGTCTTTACCAATTAAAAAATGTTTTATTTAAGACCAAAACCAAATTCAACCTTCAGACAAAAAAGCCTAAAATTTGTGGAAATAAAAAATGTTAAGAGTGCAAAAGACCAATTTATTTATCCTACAGGGTGTCCCAAAAAACATTTGAATTCAGTGACGAATTCGATTTCGTCTTTGTTATGAATTAGCATAGTAATACCTAATTTCAAAAGCCATAATATTATTATGTCTGCTAGAGTTTATTTTATGAAAAGGGTAAAAGGTTGTAAAGATGTGTCTATAATGTCTCCGCAAGATGAAAAGTGAAGACGGACAAGTTTACTCTGTTTGTATACTGCAATTTTCTTGTTTTACTAAGTACAACCGTATGCAGTCAAAACATAAACAAACAAAATGTAAACATAGCAGACGAAACTCTTACAGATTACAGCTTTCTCAGTAGGTATCACTAAACTAAATCAAAGAATTAGTTAAAAAGACGATATCGAATTCGTCACTGAATTTCCATGTTTTTTGGGACACCTTGTACTTTAATTCCAGTGTTTTCCAGTTAGGAACAAACGAACCTGTCTCGCGTAGTTCCTGTGGAACTCTACACTATCCTTGATGTTCCTGAATCCTTTATGTTCCCTTGGTTCCCACTGTTCCCTGGTTTCATTTTCTCCTGTTCAGTAGAAGTCCAACATGGAATTTAACATCAATTATCAAAATTATGAATTGGGAATAATAAATAATAAAAAAAATAATAAATAATGGAAAAATGATACAAAAATATCAAAAAATGATAAATAAATAATAAAAAAATAATAAATAATAAATAACTATTAAAAAAAATAATAAATAATAAATAATGAAAAAAGAAGATCCATTCATTTCCAACAAGTTAAAATAGACTTTAACATTTGTGACCGCTTAATAAGTTAATTTTGTTTTGCTTTTTATATTTTTTAGACAAAATTAATTTTCTGGATTATCTTAACTCATTAAAAGCAGCGCAAACCACAATCATTTAAATGCAAGTTTTGATTCATATGAATCTAAAATTTAATTCCAAACAAAATTTTTAAATTTTGAATAATCAAAACTTAAAGGGTTCAACAGCAGGGAAAGAAGAGCTGATGGGGGTGCGGTACTTGGACTTTCCTAGAGGTTCTAGGCCACCTAAACCTCCATATGGTTCCCTAAATAAATGGAGTATTACTATAGTTCTTATTTATATTATATCACTATGAATGGGGGCATTCAGGCAGGGATCGGGGGCTACAAGGTTGTGGCCTGTGGGAGTTGTGGCAATGGTTTGCATAAGGAAATTCAGTGACCACAGGAAGTGGAGTACATCTCCCCCTTGACAACTTCTGTTTATGTCCACATGGTTATAATTACTGCTTATACCTAAACTTTGAAGCTTCCACTATGGCTTCTTGGTCTCTCAGAGCTAGGATTAGGCTATCACGTCTACAAAAGAAAAAGTTAAATACTTTAAATAATCAGAGTTTATTTTCCATCATATTTACCGATCAGCATAGCGTAAGTGTCATAGATTAATTGAAATAACCGATATGACACTAGATGTCGTCTTTTCAAAATTCATGAATTTTTCTTTCACAATAACCCTGAGGCAAAAGCCCAAAGGAGTTACGCACAGTCGGCGAAGGACAGGCTCTCTCTCTGTCTTGTAATTCTAAAGAGAGAGAGAGAGAGAGAGATCCAGAGCCCGAAACACATTAATTGTGCAGTGTAAACAGACGCATTTCACTTAATAAGTTGATTTTAAAGAGAGAGAGAGAGAGAGATCCTGAGCACGAAACACATCAATTGTGCAGTGTAAACAGACGCATTTCACTTAATAAGTTGATTTTAAAGCTGCTGGTAAAAATGTTACCTGTTAATAGCTCTTGATGTACTTCTATTATCTGGTATTACTCTCTGCACATGCTCAGAAATCTGACCTATCTCTATATTATTTCTACGAGGCAAACTACGGGTCGACGCCATATTGTTTCCAACAGCTGAAATTTCACTGTTCTGTCGACTTAGCTGCCGTTCCTGGCGCCCCAGAGTGCGCTGGAATTCTGCCATATCTCGGGGTAGGCTCGTCTGACGAGACAAAGATCTTGCAGATCTAAACCAAATATTTTATGTTATCCTATTTCTGTTAGATATAAACGAATCAATTATTACCTAGCATCAAGACCCGAAGGGTTTGAAGTTGTGTATCGTGGATCGTTTAAGTATCCTTTACTTCCAGAGACCTGAATTAAAAAAATAGATATGTAGACTTTTGAACGCATATATATAAGTTGAATAAGGCTATATCAATATAGTCAATAATCATTGATACTTTAAAATCTGTTGTATTCAAGGTTATCCATCGAGGTCTAGATATTATAATTTAGGTTTACAATGTTTATAATTGATATGACAACAAAAATTTAGTGTCTGTACTTTATGAAGGAGGGTAGGAAGGAGTATCTGTGTAAATCTTGGGGGAAAACAGAAATGATTTCTACCTTATAAATATTTGCTCTTGTTTCGTCTTTCTTCCGTTCCTCCATTCTCCTCTCACATTCGGTATCACTGTATAGAAGCATTAAAACTTCATTTAAAGAAGTTTTTTATGTTTTTCCTCTCCAAATTTGGATTCCATGAATAAGTGATGATTGAATGAAAAAATAAATCTAATACATTTATGGCACAGTTTTTCGGTGTAATATTTACAGCGTTTGATTATGTAAGTTTTTGTGCACTTCGCAGCCCAATAGTACAGTTCCAAAAGCATATTTGAAAAGAAAACTTCTTTTGTCTAAACTATATATTTTAAATATTATATAGAGCCAGGTATAGTTTAAAGCAATAAAACAACAATGCTTTACATAAAGGATGCCGCATTGGACTTTTTTATTTTCTCCCCAGACCCTATCCCGGGTTTATTGTACCTGTCATTAAGAACTTGTCTCCAGCCCATGAATGCCAGTATCCAGAAGTACCCTGAGAGAGGGACAACCAAACCCAGAACCAGAACCTTTATAAAATCATTTTCAGAAATAGTAAATTACATGGTGGTAGTTAAGTTTTGTCTCTGATTAAACCTTTTATCACAAAAATAAATAGATTTTCACACAGTATGGATTTATTTTGATTGTGATTTATATCATCATGCTGTTAAACAGCATGGATACACATAATAATAGAAGTCAAGAGAAGTTGTCAATTGAAAAAGCTTCTCTTTGAAACCTTTTATTGATATAATCGCCTACCACTGTATGTAAAAATGAAGCCGGAAACCTTGACAAGTTTTCTCTTTGATATACAAAATATGTGATCTACTTTGTTATCCCAAATTTGGAAACGAGACATACTTTTCCAATTGTTATTCCCAACTCATATCTGAAGGATTGCTGAAACTCAGGGCTTCGTATTCCCATTCCAGACGGCAGTCTCAAGTATGCATTCTGAAATATAGTACAAAATTTAATCAGTTTTATTTTTAATCAACCTGTGTTGCAGGGGAATCATAATTCTAACTTGTGTTGCCACAGAATCATAAAACTAACCTGTGTTGCCTGGGAATCATAAAACTAACCATTTGTTTCCAGGCAATCATGAAACTAACCTGTGTTGCCAGAAAATCATAAAACTAACAGCCGTGTTGCCGGGGCATCATAAAACTAACTTGTGTTGCCTGGAATCATAAAATTAACCTGTGTTGCCGGGGAATGATAAAACTAACCTGTGTTGCTGGGGAATCATTAAACTACCCAGTGTTGCCGGGGAATCATTTAACTAACCTGTGTTGCTGGGGAATCATTAAACTACCCAGTGATGCTGGGGAATCATGAAACTAACCTGTGTTGCTGGGGAATCATAAAACTAACCTGTGTTTTCGGGTAGTCATAAAACTACCTTGTGTTGCTGAAAAATCATAAATTAACCTGTGTTGCCGGGGAATCATTTAACTAACGTGTGTTGCAGGGGAATCATTAAACTACCCTGTGTTGCAGGGGAATCATTTAACTAACGTGTGTTGCAGGGGAATCTTAAAACTAACCTGTGTTGCAGGGGAATCATAAAACTAACCTGTGTTGCTGTGAATCATAAAACTAACCTGTGTTTGCGGGTAATCATAAAACTAACCTGTGTTGCCGGGGAATCATAAAACTAACCTGTGTTTGCGGGTAATCATAAAACTACCTTGTGTCGCTGGAAAATCATAAATTAACCTGTATTGCCAGGGAATCATAAAACTAACCTGTGTTGCAGGGGAATCATAAAACTAACCTGTCTTGCTGTGAATCATAAAACTAACCTGTGTTTGCGGGTAATCATAAAACTAACCTGTGTTGCCAGGGAATCATAAAACTAACCCAATGTTTGCGGGTAATCATAAAACTACCTTGTATTGCTGGGAAATCATAAAACTAACCTTTATTGCAGGGGAATCATAAAACTAACCTGTGTTGCCTGGGAATCATAAAACTAACCTGTGTTTGCGGGTAATCATAAAACTACCTTGTGTTGCTGGAAAATCTTAAATTAACCTGTATTGACGGGGAATCATAAAACTAACCTGTGTTGCCAGGGAATCATAAAACTAACCTGTGTTTGCGGGTAATCATAAAACTACCTTGTGTTGCTGGAAAATCATAAATTAACCTGTATTGCCAGGGAATCATAAAACTTACCTGTGTTGCCGGGGAGATGATGATAAAGATCTGCACGAAGTGCATGATGAGGAAGACCAGGGTTACAATGAAGGAGATGAAGTGAGTGACCAACCAGGGAAGAAATTGCTCAGATCTTCTGTAATAGAAAATTTAATTTAGAGATGAGTGATGACTCAAAGAGTACGGTACCTGTTTACTACCCCAAGGTATATAAGTGCTGTACCTGTTTACTATCCCTAGGTACATGAGTACTGTACCTGTTTACTATCTCTAGGTACATGAGTACTGTACCTGTTTACTATCCCTAGGTACATGAGTACTGTATCTGTTTACTATCCCTAGGTACATGAGTGATGTACCAGTTTACTATCCCTAGGTACATAAGTGCTGTACCTGTTCACTATCCCTAGGTACATAATTGTTGTACCTGTTTACTACCCCAAGATACATGAGTACTGTACCTGTTTACTACCCCAAGATATATGAGTGCTGTACTTGTTTACTACCCCAAGATAAATGAGTACTGTACCTGTTTACTACCCCAAGATACATGAGTGCTGTACCTGTTTACTATCCCTAGGTACATGAGTGCTGTACTTGTTTACTACCCCAAGAAAAATGAGTACTGTACCTGTTTACTATCCCTAGGTAAATGAGTACTGTACCTGTTTACTATCCCTAGGTACATGAGTGTTGTACCTGTTTACTACCCCAAGGTACATGAGTATATCTGTGAAGACTAGGATAGTAAGGAAGACGAGCTCTACAACGATGAGTTTTGACCAGCTAGGGAGAAGCAACCAATCTGTAATCTTAATCAGAGACAGAAAATTATAAATGCTAAATAGCTGAACTTAATGCAACTAGTTCAATTACTTCACAAGTAGTTCAAAAAACGCATCGGTTAAAACAAAACATACTGTACAAATTTAATTTTTTTTTAAATGTCAAAATTTGATTAGTTGACTAAATGGACATTCTGCATAACTAAAAAATTCTAGTAAAGTTTGGTTTTACAGAAGTTTCAATTTGTAACAAAAAGGGGGTCGTTAAAATACATGAAAATAATGTTTGGAAATCAAATCTTGTATCCAATCTGTATTATTTATTTAGTAATTATGTGTCCAACAATAATGTTTTAATATCTGCTGCCTCAAATCTGTATCTAGCTCCAAGGTATAAATATTACCAGGAAGAGTCGAAGCATCTCAGCTAGTTCCAGGCACCCGGAGATCAATAGGATCATCTTCATCCTGGGCACCAGGGAGGAGTAGCAGCAGAAATACATTTTTAATTCTTAACATTTAATAAAAAGATTGATAAACAGGACAATGAGAAGGAGTTTCAGTAGAGATCAAAACTTTTTGTAAGCACTAATTTACAACTTTGATCTTGATATCCAAAATGGTAATTTTAAAAATAAGATTCTCAATTTTACTTATTCCACCAAATATCCAAAAAGAACTTGTCGTATTTATCGACAACACAATATACGATTAAAAGGATGAGGATTAACAACACAAAAGTTTAACATGTAAAAATATCAAAAGTTTAACAGGTAAAAATATAAAAAAGCATGCTTAATGCTGAAAACTATATGCTCCAATACATACTTGTTAATAAATACTAAAGATTAATAATTATATAGATACTAAACTGTATTAAACTAAATCATAAATAGTAGATATTAAAAATTAGATACGAAATTATATATATATATATATACGTACCAAACACTAAATAATAAGAATTAAATATACTAAATATTATATATTGAAAGTAGTTACAGGGATACCCAGAAAGGATGAGACTTCAAAGACGACTGTAGTGAATTTGTACTGTCTGTATCCTTATATTCATGATTCCCTGGAACTATAAACATACTTATTTCTTTGCTAAAATATTAAATAAACCATTTAAAGAACACATTCAAGGCAAAAGGCTTAATTTAAACTTGGAATAGTACCATATTCGAAGAGTTTCAAGTAACCCTGTACTATCAAAATGTAAAACTAGATAACAAATACAAAATATTAAATAGTATATAATAAAGACAAAATATACACTAAATACTTTATATTGAAAACTAGATAACAAATACCAAATATTAAATAATATATAATAAAAACAAAATATACACTAAATACTTTATACTGAAAACTAGATAACAAATACAAAATATTAAATGATATAAACTAAATAAACTAAATTCTATACATATCTACTCTGTGATACTATACTTCATGAAAAATACTAAATACTAAGTGCTGAAACTAGACAGATACTAAATACTAAATGATAAATATTAAATACTGAATTAGATAGATACTAAATACTAAATACTAAATTTATCAAACACTGACATACTCTGGTAAAACATTTACCTCTCTCGTAAAGGCTTTCCCCGGGGGTAACCTGTGTTGCCGGGGAATCATAAAACTAACCTGTGTTTGCGGGTAATCTTCAAGAGACCTGAATTAAAAAAATAGATATGTAGACTTTTTCATATTTTTATTTTTATTTTTGATCCAGCAAATATTTTGTAAGTTTACTCGACCATTGCAAAACTTTTTTTTACATTTGCTGGATCTTGGATTATAAGTAAATATATTTTCACAAATTTTTTCCGGCTTTGTCAGGACATTGCACGTTATGTACATAGTTAGTTTTACGTGAATAAATTCCCACTAAAAAGTGTGAGAATAGACATCACTTATTTTCGAGACATTAATTGAAATAAATTTGTAAACTAAATATCTATATTTGTTTAATCCATGAACAAAACATGTATTCTTATCTAGCTGTATGCAGCTCTATTTTAAATAAATTGTTGATAAAGTCGTCTTTCTGTTCCAGAGTCTTAGAGTTTTATGCGTCTCACTGTACATACTCAAATGATTACTATAATCCTTTATCTTCAGGGGCGGCTTAAATGGGGAGAGGGGTGAGGGGACATTCCCCTTCCTGGAAAATTGGGGAACGTTCATTCCTTAAAAAGTTAGGGGCGCAAGATAAGAGATCAGTTAGTATGTTAATTTTCATTTTCAAGCATGGAATCTAGATAGATTCTAAAATCACTTAAAACGGAGATTTTTTTAACAAATATATAAACATCCTAAATTTGGTGAAACATTTTAGCCTCCATTTGCCGGGGTGAGATAAAAAATGTCGACCACAGGGAGGGGGGGACACTTGCCCCCTGCATAGAAAATTCATTATTTTGTGATAATTAAACTAGTCATTTACCTTGATTTTAATGATATTTTACATTTCAAAATGTTGTATCAAAAAACAAAATTATTTAAACTTATTGAAGACAACCTTTCTTCCCTTTTTGTCTGTGTTAACCTTGGTTATTTTAAAATTCGGTGTTAATGATGGACCAAATCTGATAGAATTAATGAAGTAGATAATACACATTTTATTGAAATTTTGTCAGGGTTGACCCTCGTCAGTTCTTGAGATTGTTTACATGTCAGGAAGATTCAAAAGTGAATTAATTAATTTTTGCACAATTTTTGTAATTTTACAGTGATAACCAGAAAACTGTAAAATATGAAGACGACATTAAAGCAACACTGAAGTGCATTTGATGGTGTTACAAAGCAAATAGATATACTAAAATCTATTAAATCACTTATTAAGTGAAATGGGTCTATTTACACTGACAAATGTTGTGCCTTATGTTCATTGGAATATTTAAAGCCATAACTTTAGTTTAAAAGTCGACTTCCTATTCCAGAGTTATCTGGTTATCACTGTTATTATATTTATAGATCTTCTTTAAAGTAATGATTAATATGATATTTCTGAACATTTATTAAAAGATACAGTGGTAAAGAGAATAAATGGATTTAATATCGTCTTTTTTGCTTTTTATTTTGTTTGTCGCATAAAGATTTCGTAACTTGTCGCCGTTATATTTCTGTAGATGTGTCCTAAACTTTATTAGATTTGTTGCCTTTTCTGAAAGAATGAGCAGTACAAATAAGTCAAGTATTCGTTTACTTTATAATTTGTTTAAAAATTATCAACGAACAGTTTTATTTAAAAATCTAAATTCAATTGCAGATGATTGTAATGTGTTAGTGGACAATTTGTCTAAAAATTTTGTTAAACAAAATTTAACGTTACTTGATGATCAAAATTGGAAAACACCTCTCATTTATGAACTGCTAGATCTAAACACCTCTCATTTATGAACTGCTAGATCTAAACACCTCTCATTTATGAACTACTAGATCTAAACACCTCTCATTTATGAACTGCTAGATCTAAACACCTCTCATTTATGAACTGCTAGATCTAAACACCTCTCATTTTTGAACTGCTAGATCTAAACACCTCTCATTTATGAACTGCTAGATCTAAGATCAACCAATTTCTCTTTTAACGATTTTAACTATAATTATGAATTTAATATAATTTGTACTATTTGAACTGACTAACAAGTGATATTCTATAATTACATATGCTCCTCGTTTAATTTATGTCTTTGTATTTATTGTACCATTTTTTGTGTGCGAAATAAACTTAAATAATAATAATTTGCAAAATCAATTGTACGTACATAATACATTACAACAAGAAGGTTGATACTACTGTATGGGGCACATGGCATCGAGCCAGGAGGAACATAAAATCATAGCACAAAAGTCAATGGCATACGAGAGCATTTGTGTGGGGGGGGCACTTTTTGGTTCCCTCCCCTTGGTAACATTGTGCCTCCCCCCCCCTTAAAACCCCTTTTCTGAAAAAATATTGATACTTTTTTAACTTTATTCAGGTAAACTATACCAATCATATACACATTTCCATATTATTAAGTGTTAACAAGTATTTATGTAATTTTATTAAGATGGACTCATCACTCATCAGACACTCTTAATACCGTGGGGTAAGCTTCAATGGATGAAAAATAGAGATGGAAGCATTTCTTAAAAATATCTATATTTTCATGGGCTTGAAACATATTGTATTATAAATTATGATATCAAATATATATTAACGCTGAAGCTTTATAATGAAACTTTTTTGTTAATGGCAAAAGTGAGATTTTAAAGTATTTTTATTACATGATGTAATTATGTGCAATGCAATTCAAAGTAGAATGCAGATTGCCTGAGGAAGGGAAATGCAAGCAGATGTAATATTAAATGAGCCCCCCACATGCGTACACTCCTCAGGGGGTTGAATCTGATTACCTGAATCTGATTACCTGAATCTGATTACCTAAATCTGATTACCTCATGTGTGGGTAGAGAATGAAGAACCTAACCAAATGAACCTTGACCACAATATGTACTTAACATTTATGCCTTTCTCTGAATATTCATGTTATTTCTCTTATCTTTTATATATATATGTTTAAATATACATGAAGTAGTAAGCTTTATTTGTCTGTTCGTTTGCTAGTGGGTCCGATCTTAACTCAGGAACCCCTTGACTGATTTCCCTAACATTTTGATTGGGAACTCAGTTCATCCACGCGAACGTTCAAAGTTGACTTTTTAAGGAAACCCTTAGTGTCTAGGCAAAGCTGGGTTCCCAAGCTAGTTAATGGTATAAAGCAGTAATCTTTGATAGCTGTTTGTGGCTGTTTACAGGGTGTCCCACGAAACATGACATTTAATAAATCGTTATTTTTAGTCAAAAAAATCTTTTGCTTCATTATCTTTTACTTTGAAATCAAGTTTAATATAACATGACTACCATATAATATTTTATTAATCTTTGGTATTAAACAACTTAACAAATTATGGAATTGACATTATTCTAAACTAATCAACAAATGTCATGTTTCTTGGGACACCCAGTATGTCCGAACATAACTTATGAACGGCTTAACCGATTTGCCTCAAACGCTGTGGAACACAGTAAAACCACGGAAATGTTCTTTGGTTAAAAAGTTCTGAGTTGACTGCGTTGACTTTTATAGGAAAACCACAGTTTCCAGGCAAAGCAGATTTTCCAAGAGGCATAGAAGACGACATTGCTTACTTCTAATGGTTAAAGGACAGTATAGGTGTACCAATAAATCATTTATCATAGGAAATAGAAAAGGATTTTTTATTCTCTTTATAGGGGAATGTCCGATGCTTAATGGTACCATTTAAACCTTTGTCTGAACTCTATAATAAACACTAATATATTGTATGCCGGACAAAGTACTCTAAGGATAAAGGATCACTTTCACGTTTGAATTCTAGTTAATAATAGTCTAATTGTAAAAAAAACACTTATTCTCCAGAGCGTCCCATACAGAGTATCTACAAAAGCTTTAACGTCAAAATAGGCACATAATACTCAAAAAACCTTTTCTTAATGCAAATTTTTATAGTAGGCTTTAACAATTTTTTAAACTGAATCATTCTTTTAAAATTTAGAGCCATAAATGATCCGAGATGCAATGTGGGATCCCCTGCAGCAGTGTAGATCTGAGATGCAATGTGGAATCCTCTGCAGTGTAAAACGAAAAACAAGAATTTTCAAGTTGTCTTTGAATGTTTATGTGGACGCTAGGTATCATACATTTTTCTCATTTAATATTTATAATCAAGCGATCAACTGGTCAGCAACTAATCATTGGGGGATCAATCATTCATTGAAAACAAAAATAAGTTTAAAATTACATTCCACGAAAATTGGGAAAAAATTTCGAAAATCCTAGTAGTAACTTTTCAAATGTTTCAAGTAGTTTCTTACCTTTTCAATGACGGACTTTTTAAAAATAATAAACAATTTTTAATATTCTCCTTTGTGTATTTGCTGGTCCATAGAGGCAAAGAAGAATAGGGTTAACAAATTTCATTAAAAATTCATAAAGAGCAATTCTGTTGTGTCCAGTCGGATCGGGGCTGATTGACCCCCCCCCCCCCCCAATTTCAACTAACAAATGAATCTACTGCGTATAATAATGTGTAAATTGTGTATAAAACCTCACGGGCTGTTTGAAGAAATCATATCGTTGTGTTCGGATTATGGAAAATGATGGAAGACAGTTTGAATTATTGAAATTTCTAAAAGAAGTTAAAGTATTCTCTTTCTTCTAATTGATTGGATGTGCTTTGTTTGATAGAATCTGATAAAACAGTGCTTGATCTTTCCACATCTTGATAGAATCTTCGATACAACTTTTATATAAAATTAACATTTGTTGCATAAAACTTATTGGGTTGTCTTTACACTTGGTATAGTCTAGTCTGGTCGGTATACTGTACACAGTACACTGGGTATAGTCTATAGTCTGGTCGGTCCGTTGTACACTGTACACTGGGTATAGTCTAGTCTGGTCGGTACACTGTACACTGTACACTGGGTATAGTCTAGTCTGGTCGGAACACTGTACACTGTACACTGGGTATAGTCTACAGTCTGGTCGGTCCTTTGTACACTGTACACTGGGTATAGTCTAGTCTGGTCGGTCCTCTGTACACTGTACACTGGGTATAGTCTAGTCTGGTCGGTACACTGTACACTGTACACTGGGTATAGTCTAGTCTGGTCGGTCCTCTGTACACTGTAAATTCAACAAAAGGTGACGATTCATTTGGTGTACTATCCCGTTTTGCCTGATATGTGTGTATTATACAGTGCTCTGGCTGCTTAAAAACTTGGTCTTGAAATGAACCGGAGTAGGACCCACAAAACAATGGAAGACGTATACTGAGGTTATAATTCAAAAAAGTCCATTAACAAATCAAATTATGGATATTTAAGAATGCCTAAATGTCGTGTTCCTTGTTCACAGTTTTATAGAGGTCTCAGTGTGGCTGGAAGCTTTTAATTTGGCATAAACACATCTTTTAAACTTAAAATAATTAACTTAAATCCAGTTTAAAACAATATAATTTCTAAGTGAATTTGTGGTGTCCATAATTAACCTTTTTTATTTCTGTTTAACATTAATCTTGCCAGAAGAGGAAGATGGTGTACTGTCCTGTTTTGCCTTCAGTAGTATGTGGACATGTACCATAAAACAGGCTCTGGCTGCAGCCTAAAAATCGGTTAGGTACATCAAATGTACTGTGTACCAGAGTTTTTAGCAGCTTGGTTATATCTATTTATGTCATTGTAATGGGTACTATTAAGTGCGAAAAGGTTTTTGGCGGGATTTTTATTTTTTCTAGTTTGTTTCAGATCAAAATTAAAATACTTTTTTTTTGATCGAAAACAAACTAGAAAAATTAAAAATCACAGCAATAACTTTTTCGCAAGCATGATACCCATTTCAATAACATGTTTTTTATATAGGAAAAAGAATTGTAAAACACTATTATTTCGACACAATCACGATGTGTTATAAAATCAATGTACACAACTGTCTTGCTTCTTTTTATTATATTTTGTCCCGAGCTTTGGCTTGAACCTTCTTGATAAAGAGAAAATTTTCTGTCTAAAAGCTTTATAACACTGCGAACCAAAATAACAGTGTTATAAATAGTTATTATAACATAAAAAATTCCTAACTTTCTGAAGGGGAGATGTGAAAAGCCCAAAAATAAAAATAAAACCACTATAGGGATGAAAAGAAGATTTTTGCCGTAGAACTTTAAAACACTGCGAACCAAACCAAATTCATGCTTTATTGAGTTTTAAAATTGGAAAAAATAATCATTGTAAGCTATTCATGATTTAGTATTTCAAATTAAATTACCTGACTTACCATTGTTCACTCTACACTCCCCCCCCCCCTCCCAGGTTTTTAAATAGTACAAATACAGTTGAATGTTGCCCTGCTCTGCTTATTTTATAATTAATAATCAATTAATCAAACTGAGTATGGTGTGATCATTGATCATTTTTGAAAACTTTGATTGACGACTGTAGCTGTTTAACCCTTTCATTCAGGGTAAGGTGAGGGGGGTGGGAACAACTTTAAACTTAATAATTTCTTTGATAAATCTTTAAAATTTACTTTAAGACTATATTTAAAGCAGAAAACACAATCAAGTCGTCAGATTATTAAACTTTAATAGTTTTGAGTTGTCACTACAATCTCTTTCTTTGAGGGTAACCCTGTATTTCACCAATCTGGATTAAAGACATATTCTAAAGGTAATTTGACTACTATCTGTTGCGTCATATAAGGAGACGATGGTTGAAAACACTAAATGCTCAAAAGCAGAGACTTCATTTAGGTTTAAAAAGTTGTTTAAAAGACTCAATCCAAAAATAATTCAATTACAATTTCTAAATGATCCTGTAAACATTTTATTACATAAAATTAGCTTAAATCTGCTTATGAGCTAAACAAAACTTATTAAATTTTTATATTCTTTATTATAATGACAAATGTTTGCATTAAGAAAAACATTTTAAAATGAAAAGCTGATTTATAAAATCGTCGTTTAATTAACCTTGGATAAAGCTTAAAAGAGAAAGATTACTGGTTGAGACTGATAAAGGAGTATTACGGGTAAATATTTCAACATCTTTATTAATCCGTCAGAAAAAAACATTTTCAATTACTGCATTCATTATTTATGGTGTACAGCTTATTTTCACACCCCTGAGCCACTAGAAGTTGCAATCACTCAGAACTTAGGTGCGACTGAAAATTTAGGTAAGTAAATAAGATTAAAATATTTGTCAAAATTGCTTTCGTTGTCCAAAAATAAAGGTGATGGGGGGAGGAAGGAGGAGAGGGAACACAATGTGTTCTTGGAATTAACCTTAAAAATTAATAAGGACATTATCATTAAATATTTACAGTACAGTTCGTTAGTGTACAAATTTCTTCTAGTTGATTATCAGGTGTAATACAAGGTGTGTATTAACTGTAAATTTAATGTCTGGTACTTTTAAGATAATTTAAAAAATGGTCATGAACAATGAACAACGACAATCTAAATGGGATCAATGCAAATCAGACAAATAGAAAGAAAAAGTAGCCAAAACTTTTAAAATAAAAATATTTAGTACGAAGAATTTTTTAATTGATAAATTCTCTTAACTTATACGATTGTGTGTATCCATGCTATTTAAAAGTTTAATTCAAATCAAAATTGAATTCAAAAGTCGTTTACATTGTATTGATATAATCGCCTACCACTGTATGAAAAACATAAAACATTTCATGGGGTTTATAATTTATGTGCTCAAATTGTTTAGTTGAAAGTACTTCCTCTGAGAGGCTGTGAATAATTTTTGATTATCTATATATATATATATTTTGCTTGTATGTCTGCTTGTGTCAAAACGGCTAAACCGAAAAAGCCAACATTTTTGGCGGCAAGAAATGTTTATGATGGACAAATTTGGCCTAAAAAAATGTTGACATTTACATGTTTAAAAAACAGACCAATTTAATCAGAAAAATCCGTGAAATTTGAGTTTTACAATTAAGAAGAAAAATTGTCATTAATAGAGCAACATTTCAACGACTAAAGGCGAAACCTCCTAAAAATCTAGTAAAATAACTTCAGATTAAAAGCTTTTATTTTAGATGAAAATATTTTGTTTCCTGTCTTCCCTATCAGGGAGCCAATCTATAGCTAACAGGTAAATAGGTAGTTAATACATTAGGACTTTTTCTCTGCTGGCTGGTTCGGTAACGGTTAGTTAGATTAAGACTAATACCAGGATTACTTATCATAATGGTTCATTTTTAAAAGACTTCCAACATTTCAAAACCAAAAATTTAGTTAAAGTTTGCATTTATTAAACTTTACAATTAAAAAACAATTGTTTTAACACATTTCGTTCCTTTTTAAGGAATCTTTTAAAAGTCCTGAAATCCTCGAAAACACACCAACTCATTGCACATCAAATGTTACATGGCTTATTTTAATCAACTGTTTTTATTATTAATTAAAAAGTTGACAATGATCGTTGGCAAAATTTTCATCCATTTAATAAACCCATTGTGCTAAAATTTTTTTTTTTTATTCTATGGTAGGCTTTACATAAAAATTAACAAGTTTAGCTATTCTAATATGAAAGAACTTACTTTTCCATTAAATTTATTTTACTTTCTGCAGTTTGTCGATATAATTTACAATTGTGTCTCTATTACATCTGTAATTAACCAATACTTAATAAACAATATGTTAGGACTCCTAAAACATCTTTCTTAATATTTCTTACCATTTAAAAAAAGTGTAGAGTAGAATTCTGTGTTTTTATTGTGTGATTTCATATTATGTGCTTTATTCTTTGTAAATACATACATTAGAATTTTAATTACAGTACTAATTCATGCAGCAATAAACTTTGCAGGCGATTATATCAATACAATGAAGACGAATGTTTTTTTTAAAGTTTAGATTGTTGATAGGCTTTTTTCGAATTACAAGTTTACGAGAAGGTAAAGAGAAGATTTTTTCAATTGACAGCTTCTCATGACTCTATGTTTGTGTGTCCAAATTAAAATATAGATCAAATTGGAAATCAAAAGTTGTCATTTACAATTACATTGTTTTAGGACCACCCTTTTATTTGCATTAAGTTTGCTATATTTCATCTGGAATTTAGAAGCTCAAGTTGTTTACATGAGGAAAACAAAAATATTTGTTGAAAAATTCACACAAAATTAATTTTTGAACCATTTTATAATCTTGCAATCAAATTTTCTCTGTAACAATTTTTGTCAATAGCACTAGAAACATATCAGAGCAGTCTTTCTACTCTCACATTAAACAAAGCAGCAAAGTTCAGACCATCAAGAAATGTGGGATTCTTTGCAATCACTGGCAGAATATACACGGATCATTTTGTAATGCATTCAGGTCTTAAATTGATTTAATAAGGTTCCAGTATGAATTAAACTCTTACTTACACCATATCATTTTTAGTTATGACAATACCACAAAGGTGTGCGACCTGGCATTTCTGACCTATCTAGAAGATCCAGATGTGGGGCAAAAAGAAAAAGAAATTATGATTGATTTTGATGTTCCGCCCTTGATTGACAAGATCTGTCGAGGAGGAGAACATTGTTGCAACAGAGGGAAACTGAATCTATGTGGTATTGGAGAAGGAGACTGTAACACTGATAATGATTGCTCTGGTGTACTAATGTGTGGAAAGAACAACTGCATGAAGTGGAGACCTGCAGGAGGAAGGTGGGATGAGG
The DNA here is from genome assembly GCF_000591075.1 of Eurytemora carolleeae. Taxonomy (NCBI): domain Eukaryota; kingdom Metazoa; phylum Arthropoda; class Copepoda; order Calanoida; family Temoridae; genus Eurytemora; species Eurytemora carolleeae. Next base: position 72,655 of record NW_019396306.1, on the reverse strand, counting down.
AAGATGATTGTTGTGAGAAGCGATGCACTCCAGAACATCCATGTGATGAAGGTGGCGGCCATTGTGATACAGATGCTGATTGCAAGAACAGCGAACATGGCTTTTTAAAGTGTGGAAATGACTTGTGCCTAAACACTAATTATTTTCCACGACATATATTTGTTAGAAATTCAGAAACATTTGGATTCACAGGCACCGACAATTGTTGTTTCAAACCATGTAACAAGCGCTATCACCTATGCGGGCAAAATGAAGTTGGATGTCAGGGTAATGAGGATTGCCTACCTGGATACTATTGTGTTACAACAGCTGCACAGCCATATTGTACTGAGTTAAATGAATGCTCTTCTAAAAATGGTCATTTTGAAGGACTTGCATATTGTGGGAGGAACACAGTTTGCACAAATACAGTTGGAAGTTTTACATGTACTTGTAATACTGGCTATGAAGATTTTACCGAACACAGTGGTTGTATCGACACCAATGAATGCTCAGCTGGAACTGCAAACTGTGGTGCAAATTCAAATTGTTGGAACTTCCCAGGAACATTTGTTTGTACTTGTAAGGTTGGGTTTACTGGAGACCCTGTGGCTGGATGTACAGACATTGATGAATGTATTAACTCTGATTGGCACAATTGCCAAAATTCTCCAGGATACAACTCAGAAACCTTTGGATTAAATGGAATTAAATACTTTAATGTCAGTTCATCAAGCATTGGAGACCAACAGCATCACACATTTAGATTTGAGATAGCTACCATGAAGGAAGCTAGTTTCTATTTGACAAATGATGATTTATCAATTTCCTACAAAGCAGTTCTTAAGGATTCTGGATCAGAAATAGAGAGATGTGAGAATTTGAACTGTGTTCCCCTGGTCATTTCAAATAAAAAACCAACTCTTTCATCAAGCTCATTTAACCTTTTCTTCTTTGATATATTTTATGATGAAGCATCAGGGGATACTACTCTTACAGTTTCGGACAGTAGTAATAACATTTTGTGTAATGCTAAATATAAAGAAATGGTACCTTTGACTATCAATAAAATAGGTGTAGAAAATATTCTGGGGGGTCAAGTGGCATATTGGAGAAATATGAAGAAAAATTCAGTGGAGGAAATTTGTGTCAATACTATTGGCAGCTTCTTTTGCAAGGATAACCCGGATGAGATGATAGGAATTGGGTTTGGAGGTCACACTAGAAGTAGTTCAGATTATCCAGATAAAGTAGTTGTCTTTACTAATCAAAAATATACTTGTGCAAACCATAAAATTGATAATATCCGGGGAAGGTACAGCCCAGGAATGGCTGAATTAGATGGCTGGCTGTACATATGTGGAGGAAGTTATCATGGAGCAACAGATCCATTGATTGACTGTAAAAAATTCAATCTTAATTCTAACAATAGAGCATGGACAACTGCACCAGACCTACCTAAAAAGCGCAGACATTTTGAAATGTTGAGTTGTGGAACCTCATTATTCATTTTAGGAGGGCATAACTACTGGAAAGGAGGATCCGAATGTCTTAACACTCTACATGAATTCAATCATCAATCAAATATTTGGACATCTAAAGCAAATTTGCCATTTCCCAATCATAGACATTGTGCTGTTGCAGATGAGGAAGATGGAAAAATATGGATGATTGGAGGTCGTGAATGTGGTGTTGGAGATAAAATGCAAGTTTATTATTACACAGTCTCAAGTAATATCTGGACACATCACAGCAATCTAATCGGCAATCAGGCAGTAATTGATCCATCTTGTGGAATTATCACCAAAACCACAGGAGAGAAATGGTTGCTTGTAGTTAAAGGACAAAGAACAGAAGCAGTTATCTTTTACGATCTTACAAACCAAAAAGGTTGGAATCATGCAAGTAATTTGTATGGTAATGGAAAACAATATTTCATGCGAATGATAACTTTAAATCCATATTCAGCCTTTTTGTTAGGCTCATATTCTAATAGATATGGTAATAGTTTAAAAAATGTTTTTGAATTTAACCAGGATTCAAACAATTTTGAGGACAATTACTACTACCTTTTGAATGAAATGCGTTTAGGATATTGGACAACTGTGAAAAAGTCCAAAAACTATAAAGCTTTACAAGACTGTGTCTCAATAAGAGAATATGCTGCTGTTTGCTGGGGTGGTCACACTTCATCTAGTTCAATATATCCAGCAACATGGAGCATTCTACTCAGGGATAGGTTAAGAGAAGGAGATCCTCATCTTCCAGCTACTTGTCATGAGAAGATTCCAGATCTATATCCTGGAAGATTGAGACCTGGGGTAACAGCAGTGGATTACAAACTAATAGTCTGTGGTGGTCATGTTTACAAAGGTAGTATGGAAAGTAGTTGTTTTTATTTAGATACCAATGAATATTCCCCTGGTTGGAAAACAATGGAAAGTATGCTAATACCTAGAGGATATTTTGAGCTAACTACCTATGGAGATGCAACATTTGCAATAGCAGGTTATAATGGTGTTGACCTAAGACAAGTAGACAGATGGACTGAAAAAGAAGGCTGGATCAGAATGTCAGACTTACCTATAGCTACACGTGATCATTGCTCAGTACCAGACCCAGGATATGATAAAATTTACAACTTAGGGGGATATAACAGATATACAAATAACTATGTATACACAGTGTCTACTAATACCTGGACGTCTATGCCAAGCCTTTACTGGGGAGCTTACAGAACTGCCTGCAGCATAATCAGACGAAGATCAACTGGAAACAAGATTATTGTTCTAGTTGGAGATGGTTACTCACGAACACAATATTTTGATCTTACTGTTTATGAGGCAAATGGAAGTGGTGGATGGAATAGCTATGCAACTCCTCAATACTACTCGTTTTTCTCAACAATTGTAACACTAACTCCTTATGAAAGTTATGAGGTAAAATTTATTTATTCTAAGCATTGAAATAGAATTTGATTCAACATTTAACATGATAAAAGAATAATAAAAACTTTTTAACACATGTTTTGGTAATACTCCATTGTGTTATTTGAAGAATGCCATTTTTTATATATATATGATCAATGTAGTAACAGATTTTTTTGACATTCCCTCAATGTGAATAAAAGGATGCACTCCTAAACCCCTGGTTTGTATATGTACACTCTTGGCATAATTGATCATTGAGTTGTTTATTTCTAGATTGATCATTGAGTTGTTTATTTCCAGATGGGAGGATTCAGTAATTTGACTGGAGGAAGATCTACAAGAAACTTGTTTATGTGGAATCCTATCTCTGAACGTCATGAAGATATTGGTCTGAACCTTGTCCATCCTCACTACTTGGGAGATTGTACCATTATGCCAGCTGATGCTATGGTTCTCAAGGGATGCACTTTAGGATAATTGAAGAAGAGACCTATTTTACTCGGTTCTTAACTTTTGAAATCCTTCTTAATATCATATTGAACAATTATAATGATCCACTGCTTTGAAATCCTTTCATTATGTTTTTCTCATTAAGAGTGTAATATTACTTTGAATAACATTATGTACTTTATATTTAAATAATGCCTAAAGGCAGTGTGACCAATTAAAAAATTTTAAGCAGTAATATTTGCTCTGCTAATGCCGATCTACCAGTTTGTTTTTATTCGCAACAAGTAGGAGTGGTAGCCTACACATAATATAGTGAATTAAAATTTAAAAGAATCTCATAAATCTGTCAGGATTTATCTAGATATTAGATATTAGGCTAAAACAGACTTTTATAGGATGATAAATTGATTCCTCCCCATAATATGCTATAATTCATTAAAGGCGCAACATTTAAAAAGAGATTTTCAGCATAACTGCCTGCCTTGTTCTATGACTGCGATTTAGGTCTATCTAGTTTGAAGTGGTTATCAAAAAACTCTTTTAGAAGTGTGTCCTGTTTTTGCAAACTTTCCTTGTCATGTTTTCAAGTTTCAACTGAGAGGGATAAAAGTAAAGAAAATATTCTTCTATATATATATTTTTCTTGTTTGTTTTGGTGTCGGTCTGTTTGTTTGTATCCATTAAACGTCAAAACGGCTGAATCAATTGGGCCCAAATTTTGTGTGGGAGCTCACATCACCCCAAGAAAATGAATGATAAAAATTTTGAAAATTAGCCTCCAACGAAATTCGATTTTTTATTAAATTTGAAAATCCACAATTTTTTTTTAATCCGCCAACTTTTTGGGGGGTTTTGTTATACAACTTTTAGTGATAACCATAAAACTCTGGAATAGGAAGACGACTTTGAAAATCAAATTAAAACTTTAAAAAGCCAAATGAGCACGAACCACAGCAGTTAATAGACCCATTTAATTAAATTAATGGTCTTATAAGTATCAAGCAAAACTATGTGCTCTGTAACAACATCAAATGCACTTAAATATTGCCATAATGTCGTCGTCATATTCCATTGTTTTATGGTTTTCACTGTATACAAAGAGAAAATTTTCAGAATTGAAATAGAAGATGGGGGCGAAGCGCCCTAAAAGCTTAGTTACAAAAAATGTTTCAGAATTTTCAGCCTGTTTCACTTGTATCAGTAGATTTTCGTTTTAACTATCTCATTGTGATCTTGCCAGGTTACATTTGCTGCATAAAACGTGATGGGTTAACTCTACAATGGGTTGCCTAAGTGGACAGTACGATTGAAAGCATATAGAGTACGTGTTGTACCGGCGCGGATCATGCAACTTATATACTGGATTAAAGAGGGTTATCACCTCTCTTGAAGGAGCATGGTAAGGCCCCCCCCCCTGTCTGGTTGCGTTTTTGATCTTATCCTATCCACTATGACGAAGTTAGCACATTAAGGTTCATGGTTGAACTGAATAAAATATATAATCAGTTTAAATAAAACATTAAGAAAAATTAACTTTATTTGATGAGAGAAACAATTATAGGATTTTTAAAGAGTAAAGTTTGCTCATTTTAAGGAACTTTTTAAAGGGACTATATAGGCCTTATCTTAAGTAATCGTACCTTCGATGCAAAAAAAGCAATGTCGTATTTACAAGGGTACATTTGAAACCTTAATCTGGTTAAAAATGTAGAAGATATCTTTTTTTTTAACTAAAAAAGTGTTTATTTCTAATAATTTATCCCTTGCAAAAATAAACAGGTAAAAGATCTTTGCATGAAGGGTCACTTCAAATTACAATTACAGTCCTTTTAAGGATATTCAATCATAATTTTATAAGTTTAACAATGAGAGGTTAAAAAACCTTAATAATAGTTGCTTATAATACAGGGTGAGTCAAAAAAAAAGTGTGATTTGCGGCCCCTGGTGCAAAGTTGTACCTTTTATGTGCAACTCTCCTGTATGGTGTTTTTTTAATATTTTTTGATTTCGAGAATATATTCGTGTGTTACCGAGTCGAAGGCCTTTTTGAAGTCAATCGCCAATAAAGCTAAACGCTTGTTTTCTAGTTTACCTTTTTTAATGAATTGTAAAATATTCATTAAGGCTTCATGTATGACTTTTGTCTTTGAGTAAGCTTTTTGTGAATCAGAAGTGTTTGAGTCAATTACGCGTTTCAATCTATTGGCAAATGCTTTCGAAAAGACCTTGTAAACGTTAGATAAGAGACTAATAGGGCGCCAGTTCTTAATCAATGAACAGTCACCATTCTTTGGAATCAGTTTAATACTAGCAGTTCTTAAGTTTGGATATAGTTCTTCCTTTTCTACCATAACTTCAAAACCTTTGGTAACAGGATGTCCAATTAAAGGCCATAAAAATTTAATTATAGCGTACGTAAATCCGTCTAACCCAGGACTCGAACCTATCTTTGTTTATTCTAATGCTTTTGTAAGCTCATAATGTGTAATTGGTACATTGTCCCTCTCAGAATCTAAATTGGATAATTTTTTTGATTGCACATAATCGCTAGTCATAATCTCTGGAGTCAGAAATTCTTCAAGATTTAAACTTTTTTTCCGGAATTTTGCTAAAAGATGGATTCTAACTTTTGGTCAAATCTGTTAAGATTGTTACTCAATTGAAAACGCGTTGATAGGTTCAAAGAATTAACGTTCTGTGATAGAAAATGTATGCCATTTAGATTGTTAAATGTCGCCATTACTGGTAGAGATGAGTACTATGTTTGATATTAATGATGAATGCGTATTAAGATAAAAAAGATTTTTTTGTAGATAAAAAACGAAAACATTTGTAATAGATAGAATTAAACCATAGCTTATTGTTAAGTTTCTTTTAAAAATTCCAAGATTAAGTTTTTCGTTGATTGTATTTAAGCAAAGTGGACGCATGGACACAAGTTTTAGGCTTAATAAATGATGGGGATTTGAAAAGAAACCAAAAACCTGTTCCCCGTCGACTTTTTGAAATGATGAAGATTTAATATGTTTAATATTCTTAGAAACTTTAAAATATTTTGAGATAAATACACTGACAAGTTTGATAAACTGTCGACCGTGATCTATTAAAGTTCCACTGATACTAAAATATATTTTTAAACTTGTTTCAGTTTGTACCTTGACAGAACTGGTTCCTGGAGGGTGCAGTACATACTTGTACATATAATATTCTCGCGTACACAATGGATAAAAATGAGAAAGTGTACCCTGATGTGTGGCCGTGCCTGACGATGAGATTGGCGCAGACGCACAAACATATAAAACATTTTTAATCCAGAGAGTGCCAGGAAACATGAGATGAACAGATGAATTTGCAATTTGAGATATTATGTTAAATAATACTTTAATGATTGTGAATAGTAAGTTGCTTCCCAAATTAACATGAATAGCAATGGGACATCTGCCATCCTGTGTATTTGTCTTTATTCGCTATCGGTGAAAAAAATAGATAGTAAAAAGCCAAAATCCCCTTCTAATTTTTTGTGTTCAAAGTTTTCTTCTTCTTTCTTGTTTATCTTGCTTTATTTAAGCCCCCATCTCTACTGTCAAGAGATTTCTCTTCCACTTTTTTCTGTTCAATTTCTTTTTTCTTCTTGCTTCTTGTTTCTTGTTTTTACACTAAGGCCTTTCCAAATAGTTCTTTTAATATCGAGTTGTGGATAGGGTTTCCACCAGAATTCAGGGTTACGGTTTACATACGGAAATGATCCCGAATTTTTTTCCATTTTCACTATGGAAAAGGTTCTGGAAATCCGGAATGATTTTGGGAACGATTTTTTCCCGTAAACCGGAAATTTCCGTAACGTTGTTATGAAATTATGAAACATTACGGAATATATTTAGTTCTGGAAAACTTTGGTTTACGGAACAATCGTTCAAGAATTTTCCAGGTAAAGGTTTCGGAAAACGTTAAAGACATCTTAAACTTATGTAAAAGATAAAACCAGTAAGTTATACTATCTAAATAATAATAGAATTTGCGCCTGGTTTAGCTGTAGTTAAAGTAATACTACTCTGTGAATTATCATGAAATATAAATCCTGACTGCCATGTCTCAAAATAATTTCATCTACAGAAAACTGTGGAAAGGAAGATGACATATATATATCAATCCTTAAATCTATTTGATGTTTTTGCAAAGCAAATAGGTTGACCCTAAACAGGCGGGGGGGGGGNAGTTTTGTGACTTTTAATGAATAGTAATTAAAAGGATTTTTTGTTAAATTTTTTATTTTTTTTTATTTATAGGTAGAGTACAGGACACAGGTTTGTGACTAAATCTATATTTTTGAAAAGCATTTTTTTCTACCCTCCCTAGCACCCTGACTATATAAGTTATCAGTCTAATTTTTTTTTCTTTGAGCTGGCCATGAAAAATTGGGCTATGAACATAGGCAATACATAGTATAGGGTTAAATAGTAACATATAAAATCACATTAAAATGGGTTTGTATACAGTATAGTATAAATTACTTAATTGCCATGTCTTATGTTCATTGAACTATTGAAAGTCATAACATAAGTCTAAAAATCGTCCTCTATTCCAGAGTTTTCTGGTTCTCTTTCTTTGTCCGTTTGTATCCAATAAACGTCAAAACAGTTGAACCGGCCGAGTCCAAACTTTGTGAGGCAACTCCAATGGCCCAAGGAAAGGTTAAAAACTGGTTTAAAAATTTGTGCAGGGAAAAATGTCGAAATTTATTATTTTTTAATTCACCAATTTAAAGCCTTGTTTTTATAAACTCTTATATATATGGTTCATCTCATCNTAAGTTGATGACCCTCTTGAAAAATAAAAATAATTTGTCAAATGATATTTTGGGGAAAGTGAAAACTGTAACTGTAAAATAGTCATGATGAACTATAGTAAACTATTTGTGAATATACAATTATAGAATAGAATGCGTATTTATTAATTAATAAGTTTTAATTTTTAATGTTTTAACATTGCTTTCTATATTTAAAATTGTGTTAAAATTTCTGGTTTACAAAATGGAAACTGGGAATTTTACGGTTTCCATTTGATCCGGAATTATCCCGGAATTCCGATTTACGCAACAAATTTCCGGATCATTCCATTTCCAAAATGGAAATTTTTTCCGGAAAAATGGAAACCCTACTTGTGGAGCAGGTAGGAGAGAGATACGGAGGTTTGTAGGAAGAAGGTTATAGGGGATTTCTCCCTGTGTTCCTTCATTTTATACTGTTTTCCAGTTAGGGGAATTAAGGAATTTACCCATAACTGCACCCCTTATGCAAAATGAGGAGTTGTGATCCCTGAAAGCTCTCTTGAGAGGAATCTTCCATGGCAGTCCAGTCCTCTCATCTGGTCGAGTAAAATACCGGTATCGTTGTGCATGGCTTGTATTCCCACGAGGGGTAAAACTCCTCTTTCAGTGCACCAAGCTGAAGATGAAGTTTTGTTTTAATCTATGCTTCCAGCTTCCCCTATAGTATTCAATATTTTAAATGATAAACACCATGGTTTAGATGAAAACTCCATTGTGTGAGGGAAAAACTCCATTGTTAAATTAAAAACTCCATGGTTTGAATGATAAACTTCATGGTTTGAATGATAAACTTCATGGTTTAAATAATAAACACCATGAATTAAATGATAAAAACCATTGTTTGAATGGAAAACTCCATGGCTTCATTGAAAAAAGCCATTGTTAAATTAAAAACTCTTTGGTTTAAATTATAATCACAATGGTTTAGATGAAAAACTCCATGGCTAAATTAATAACTCGATGATTTGAATGATAAACTCCATGGTTTAAATAATAAACACCATGGTTTAAATGATAAAAACCATGGTTTGAATGGAAAACTTCATGGCTTGATTGAAAAAAAAGCCATGGTTAAATTAAAAATTCTAAGGTTTAAATAAAAACACAATGGTTTAGATGAAAAACTCCAGGGTTTTAATGAAATACTCTATGGTTGAAATGATAAACACCATGGTTTAGATGAAAAAAATCCATATGGTTTGAATGGGAAACTTCAAGGTTTATTATAATTCCAGGACTTAAATTATTAACACCTTATTATTGAAAAACCATGGGGTTTAGAACAAAAACTAAATAGTTTGATTGAAACACTTCATAAGGTTTATATCTGCAAAACTCCAAGGTTCAAGTGATAAACTATATATAGGTCTGAATAAAAAACTCGATGGTTCAGGGGATAAACTTCAAGGTTTAGCTGATAAAAGCCATAGTTCAGGTGATAATCTATCATGGTTTGGATGAAAAATTCCATGGTTAGGATGTTAGGCTCAAAGGTTTAGGCAATTAAGTTCAAAATTTAGATAAATGAGGTGATATCCATTTCATCTTTGGGTTTCTATGTAGGTATATCTTGAATAAAAATTGTTTTTCACTTGAACCAATTAGTTTTTCATCTAAACCTAGAAGTTTATCATCTGAACTTATATGTTTATCATCTAAACGTTCCAATTTATAATCAAAACTACGGATCTAGAGTCAACTCATCAAGATTATAACAAGTTCTGACAGTCTTTGAAACATAGATAGATATACAAGATTGTTGTCGGATAGAAACAAGAGTCTCAATGATGAACAGATAAACAACAGTATAACCCTCAAATCAAAACCGAGAATGAAGAAAACTCTATATTTCCTGAAAATATTATATAAATAATAACATATAAAACATATAAATAATAACATATAAAATATATAAATAATAACATATAAAAAAAATATATAAATAATAACATATAAAATTGTTACAAAGAATGTTTATAATTTAAAGATTCTTACAATCTATTTTGTGATATAAAAGGGTTAAGTCGTCGGACAGTCCTAAGACGTTATTTAAACTTCTGAAAAGAATGACAATTAATTATTAACGAAAGTCACTAATTCTTTATGTGAAAATATTCTTTGTTTAGCTTTTGAAAATGGATGGATTCACAATGTTTTAGGTTGTTTATACTCCAGACAGGGAGAACAAAAAAATTATTTGGTTTGGATTTTAGTGTCTCCGAGAGGGGGGTCTAAGTTAAAGACGACTTTACACTGATCATAGTTAATGGTTGACATCCCTGAATTCCTTATATTCACAGAATTCACTATATTCACTGTATTCACTGTATACACTGTTTCCACTGTCTGTAATCCCTGTATTTCTTGTTTTATCTGTATTCCCTCTATTTCTTGTGTTACATGTTTTCCTCGTATTCCCTGTATTTCTTGTATTCCCTGTATTACATGTATTCCATGTATTCCTTGTATTACCTGTATTCCCTGTATTCCCTGTTTTCCATGTATTCACTGTATTCCCTGCTTTCCTTTTATTTACTGTATTCCCTGTATTTCTTGTATTTTTTGTAATTCATATATTCTCTATATTCCAGTGTTCCCTGTAATCCTTGTATTTCCTGTATTACATGTTTTCCGTGTATTCCTTAAATTTTCTGTATTTCTGTATTCCCCTGTATTCCTTGTATTTCCTGTACTCCTTGTATTCCCTCTCTGTATTTAATATATTTAATGTATTCCCTGTATTCCCTGTATTTCCTGTGACATTTTTTACCCACATATGTTAAGCACCGTTTCTTAGGTGCGTGTGAGTGATTACTCGTACACACGTACCTAAGAACTGTCATCTTAGCTGCGTGTGTACTCCATTTTAAAGATAAGAACTCTGCTTAGCTTGAAAGTGAGTAATTTAAAGGTAGCGTTTACCTGTAGGTATAAAATGCCCCAGTTTTATAAAATAAAAGTATATAGTGTCAAGTTCTAAGGTAGTGAGATTCATTAAAAAAATAAAAAGTGAGATTTGAAAATCAAAAATGAGAATATAAAATTTCAACTTTTATTTTCAAACTCTGGTATTGGCGGTAGTGAGATTTCATCTTTTTTGTGCAACTCTCCTGTATGGTGTTTTTTCAATATTTTTTGAAAATTTATAATTTTTTTTGTACTTAAATGGCCCAAAAAAATCCACAAACCTTTTTTCTCTCAAAATCAAAATTTCAGAAAAACAAAAAAGTGTAAATAAATTATTTCTATTGAAATCTAAAATTGTAGAAAGATTGAATTACAGAATCTCAGAAAATTTGCAAAATTGTAGTTAGAAAATTCGCAATTTTCAGTTCTGGTATAATTATTACGGAAAAGTTATTTAAATTCTCTAGTTCCTTTCTTCTTAGTACATTCTAAAGTATTAAGTATACGCTGTTTAGTTGAAACCATTGAAAAAATAATTTTCCGTAAAAATTATAACAGAACTGAAAATTGCGAATTTTCTTATTACAATTTTGCAAATTTCTGAGATTCTGTAATTCAATCTTTATAAAATTTAGATTTCGATAGAAATAATTTATTAACACATATTTGTTTTTCTGAACTTATGAAATTATTTATTGATAACCAAAAAACTCTAGAATAATAATTAAAGCAATTAAGTGCATTTAATGTTGTTACAAAGCTATAGCTTTACAAGTAAGTTATTAACTCATGCTTATTAATGGAAACTTAATTGCTGTACCACATGTTCTTTGGAATATTTAAAGTCATACCTTGAGTTTAAAAATCGAGTTTTCTGGTTATCACTGTATGCAAATACGACCCAAAAACGATGCAAAAACTAAAGTTTTAAAATTATCGGTCTTATGAAAAGATTTAAAAAACGAAGGAAAAGGATTTCCAACTCTAATATTGTATCATCCTCTCTTGCATGCAGTACTGTAGTACTGCAGTTTCTGGCAGGAATATAAACATTATTTAAGGATTATCAAATATGCCACTTTTTGGTTTGTTGTGATAGATTTTAGATTGTTTTCAGTTACCTTATGGTAGCAGTCAATCATTTTCAATAAAAAAGATATTTGTTTTAATATTTGGAGGTCAACTTAATAACGACGAGAGGGTCTCAGGATAACTAACTTTATATTTTATTTTAATATACATTGTTGATTTATATTTGGAGAAATAATCGTGGCTGTCCAAAACTCCCCTAGTCTTCTAGCTGCCGCGAAGGATTTCTTGGTAGAAGACTTTCATAACCGCCACAGTAGTCCCCCCGGAAGGAACGGCTGAGACAAGGCGGAGCAGACTCTTCCATCACTTGAGGACCTGTAAAGATTTTGACGTACAGGTACAGGTGGCGGAAGAACTTGAGGAACGAGTTGGAACCTGACTCTATAGTATTCGTGGCGGAGGAAGTCGGAGAATCTGAAGAACTCACCACTGGTTGGCGGCCAGGTCTTCCTCAAAGCGGAGGTAGAGCAGGAGTAACAGGAGCAGCACTAAACACAGGCTTCAGGCGATCTACAGAAACTGAATCCTGCTTGGAACCAATCTGGAGGCGGAAGAACTATCAATTACCAGGTAGGGTAGGGTCCACAATAACGTGGAGCCACAGTTGGTATAACTGCATCCTCTCGAACAAACACAAAATTGGCTGTCAAGATGGCTGCAGGGAGCTGAGATGGAGAAACAGGACGAACATGATGAGGTGGAAGGGCAACGAAACCATCAATGGCAATACTTTCCTCACGAAGGTATTAGGAGGCAGCTCAGGAAAATCCACATGTTCTCCAGGCAAGGTTAAAGGTGAACCGTACACAGCCTTGGAGACTGAGAGGCCAGTGGCATCCTTTGGCGTAGCTCTTAAACCCTAGAGAACTAGGGAGATGAGAGAACCAGTCCAAATTGAAGAAGTGAACTGGGAACCTCTGTCTGATGTGAGAACTGCAGGCCCGCCAAACCTTGATATCCAGGTTGAGATGATAGAACCATCTTGTGGTTCAAATCAAACATGGTGAGAAGATAAGAATAACTTTGACTGGAGGGTAGAGGACCAACAATATCAATATGAACATGAGAAAATCTCAGGGTTGGAACTGGAATAGAGGGAACAGGAGAATGAACAAGAGTAGAAATCTTGGATTTTTGACATGGAATACAGGATTTTGCCCAGAAACCAACATCTCCGGACATTCCCGGCCAAACAAACCTTGATGAGATCAATATTCTGGATGCTCTGATACCAGGGTGAGACACTATGAAGCTAATCAAAAAGCTTGCGACGAAGTTAAAGAGGAACCAGAGGACGAAGGGAACTGGTTGAAATATCGCATAAAATGTCTCCGGTTCTCACAGGATGAACAATCACTGAAAGAGAAGGGTTTGTTTTCATTTCTTCCACGGACGAGCAGGCAGCTTGAGACCTAGATAAACTCTAAGCATCAAATCCCTGCATGACTGGTTCACTTTGAGGATATCTGCCCGGAGCTGGGACCAAGGCAGATGCTTTCTTGGATGAATTCTGCTCGTAGCTAGGAACTGGCAGGAAGAGGAGGTGGAGAAATCTTCAACAGACCTGACACCTCCGACACCACCAACACCTCCGACACCTCAGAACGCAAGGCATCAGAGATAGGAGTGGAGCAAGGTTTAACAGGCTTAGGAGAAGAGCGGAACGGGTTTGAATCAGGGTTCGGATTGGAGCTAGATTTAATTGGACTTGGAGAAGAGCAGGACGGGTTTGACTCAGGGTTTGGATTGGAGCAAGGTTTAACTGGACTCTGAGAAACTAAGGACGGGTTTGACTCAAGGAGATGATGTCCTTGATGCACTAGGGTTGATAGTCCTAAGCCTAAAAACTCTCCAGAAGAAATTCTGTGGCAGTTCAAACTTAAGATTGTATAATGCATAAACAAATTAATAAACTAAGAGTTAGGAACAGCAATGAATGAACTAGGAACTTAATTCGTAAAAACATGAAATAATGATCAATACTGTCAACACATAAAGCTGTACAAATAAAACATACCTATTACCTATGCGCAAAAAAACGTCATTCATACTGTACATGAATCAGGAACAGTAGTCAATAATAGGAACATAAAGTAAGAACAAAAAGAAAGTTTTATGCATGTAAATTTTAAATTAGGAACATTATTCAAATTATGATTAATGTGTAAGGAACCTGACTATGCAGTATTCATATGCAAGTTAGACAGGAACAATATTAGCTTTCTATTTTCAGAATTTTTCATCCTATTTTAAGAATTTTTCATCCTATTTTTAGAATTGTGTGTGCCTATTTTTAGAATTTTTTGCAGGACCGTAACCAGGGGGGGGGCCAGGGGCGCATGCCTCCTCCCTTTTACCCTCGAATTTGCACAGGGGGGAACACTAACTGAGACAAAAAATAAGAAAATGTAAAAATGAAAAGAAGAAAACGAAACAAGAAAGAAAGAAGGAAAAAGGGTAAAAAAAAATGGCATAAAGTCTATTTTTTGTTTTCAATATTATGTGTAAAGGTTTATTTTTTCTTCAAATTAAAGAAAAATTGAGTGTCTTTCGAAATAAATTATTTAGGAATTTATATTTCTATCCTGTCTTGTTAAATGATAAGGTTGGTTTAAATAAATTTTGTGTATTTTGAGAAGCTTAACCTTTCCTCTTCTTTTATCATATTTATGATTCTAATGAACCATAGTACAGCTAAAAGTAACATACAGACAAATTGAAATAATATACAGGATACAGGATAAAGTATACAGGATACTAGGATACAGTATACAGGAAACAGGGTACAGGATACATTGATAGTAGGATAAAGTACTCAGGACATAGGATACAGGATACTAGAACAAGTTTACAGGCTACAGTGTACATGATACTAGGATACAGTATATTGGATTATACAGTATATAGTATACCGGATACTAGAATAAGTATACTAGCATACTTTGATACAGTATACCATTATAATTATCTTGATTTTTTTCATGCATTTTAAGCAGAAAAAAAAGTCGCCGTTATTTTGAAACACAGATCCGTTCGTTCTTTTTGTGCAATCGTTATTTTTTGAAAAACGGCTATTCCCGTTAGTTAACATATTAGAAATTAATAGTTTTTGCACTTACGTTAATTTTCATAAACATCCGTTTCGTGAACGGAATGTTTTTTTTTGTTTTACATTAATTTTTATTATATCTACATTAATTTTAAATGTATTTTAATTATCAAATAAAATACATATTTTTTGGTGGATTTGTATCATTCCGATTTTATTTTTTAACCTTAAGACATTGAAATATAAACATGTTGTTGTTGAAGACAGACACACAGCAAACATATTTTCTTTGCAAGTATTAAAACTACACTACAAATCAATAAACAACTTAAAAAAAAAAAAATTACAAATTTTTTACAAATTGGGTATTTTTTATTTTCATATTTTTAAAAATACAATTTTTGAGCAAGTAGTAATTAATACATGCATTTTAATGCAAATAATCATTTTTTCGAATATTCTTCTTTTCTGTTTGCACATATTCTCTTTATTTTACTGTTGCATTATCTGAATAGCCCCTCCCCTGACAGGCTAATATATGCTAATAATAAATAATACAATGCTTCTTCTATTTTAGCTTTTTCATGTTGCTTTTTAAGTCGCCATTTTTTCTTCATACTCCATAAATATCGCGGATTTTCATGTTTCCAAAATATTTAATTTTGATGATATTATTCTCAGATAAAAGAAAGCATCTAGCTAAATAGTATGGAGGATAGAGGGGAGAATGTCCGTGTTGTTGTTAGGGTTCGCCCCCTTAACTCACAGGGAAACATGGCATTTAGATATTAGACATTTTGAAACAGTTGGATGTTATTTGAAAAAGTGATTCTTTACCAATAGTTCGTCAGTCTTATCCAGGGATTCTTTACCGTTAGTTCGTCAGTCTTATCCAGGGATTCTTTACCAATAGTTCGTCAGTCTTATCCAGGGATTCTTTACCAATAGCTCATCAGTCTTATCCAGGGATTCTTTACCAATAGTTCGTCAGTCTTATCCAGGGATTCTTTACCAATAGTTCGTCAGTCTTATCCAGGGATTCTTTACCAATAGTTCGTCAGTTTTATCCAGGGATTCTTTACCAATAGTTCGTCAGTCTTATCCAGGGATTCTTTACCAATAGTTCGTCAGTCTTATCCAGGGATTCTTTACCAATAGTTCGTCAGTCTTATCCAGGGATTCTCTTTTAATCTGAAGGTTGTCCTTTAATCGATGGAGTAAAGAATGTCGTATTTATAATCTTAAGAGCTGTCTTTCTTCTGCAGCAGTTGTTTTTTCTAATCTTGAAGTCGTTTTCTGATATCTAATATTAAGGGATATTTAAAAGATGTTTAAGTGTGGTATTACTAATTGGGTCTGTCTCTACAACTTTACTAGATTTGATCCTAAAGCAAAGAATAAAATTTCCAATGAACGGAGTTCTTGTCACATACCGTGATTTTCTAATCCCTATATTTTGCAACCCAATGACTTTTGTTATTTCAAACTATAAATTCTTTTAGATAAAAATATCTAAGTTTCAAATATCAAAGATTTACACCGTCAGGTTGCAAAGATGGATTAGAAAATTTGAATTTGCGGAAAAACATTAGTTCCCTTGTTTGGTTGAATAGAAAAATTTCAAAACTGATACTTTTTGAAGAAGGCAGAGATATGTCTGTTTCTTGTGAAGGAGACAGAGGCTGGATACAAGGTTATTACTCATGTTAATCCTATCGATGGTTCTATCACTGTACAATCTCCAGGTAAACAATTACATTGATTGATTGATTAATTGATTCATAAATTATTTACCATACCAAAAATAATATAATAAATTAGTTGGAGTGCCCAGCGTTGCCCAGGTAATACTATTATTCATAGTCATAGTTAATCACGCCGTTTACCCGCGCTTGGTATTGAATCATTATTTTAGCTGTAGTGCAGACTTTTATTAATTTAAAGATACAATGATAAATTTTCTATTTTGCCTTTTTTACCAGATTAATTATTTCTTTTATGAATTGTGTAGAAAACTTTTTGATTAAACAATTGATTGATTGATTAGGACGTGAGGTGACTGGAAGCCGAGAGCAGCCGCTAGACGCTCCACCCAAACAATTTACATTTGATACAGTCTTTCCTCCAGGTATATATATAGCTGGGTGGGGAGAGAAAAGGGAGGAGTGACCGGCAAATTTATGGTAGTTGAACTGAGAATGTAGTATTGTGAAGACATTTTTTTAGAATTCATTGGAGACATTAAAACGTTCTAATAATATATCATTTCTGAGTTTGAGCGCTATGTCAAAGTTCAAAATTATTCACTTGGTTACGTTTAGAGAATCTATTTTTTAATTTATTAAATAACGACGACAAATGATGCAAAAAATATCTAGAGTTAACTAATTAGATGAGACATTACAGAAACCAATAACTGAATAAGATTACTTATTTTCGATGATAATAGTTAATTTTTATTCTCTCAACCTGTTTCTAAACAAAAAATTAATTTACTGTAGAATTTTTACTAAATTTTTCGTCGTCGTTGTTGAATAATTTATTTAAAAACCGATTCTCAAAATCTTTCCATTTAAATGAACAAGATTGAATTTGCGCTCTTGCTGAACAAATATGCACCTTAAAAAAGTCTCAAAAGGTCTCAAATTATTTCAAAAAAAGCTCTCCACAAAACTAAATTCTCAGTTTAATTACTACACATTGCCGGTCACTACCTTTAAAAAATTCTGGTATAAAAATTGTTCAAGGAATAAATAATATTGGAGTCGATTGAAGTGTGTAGTCTTAAAGTTTACAGATATCACTGAACATTTGTTTTCAACTTAAAAATGTATTTAATTTATTTAGATGTAAAGCAGGTTGATGTGTACACAAGGGTTGCAAGATCTATTGTAAACAATGTACTCGAGGTAAACAATGTACTCGATATAAACAATTTACTCGTGGTAAATACTCGAGGTACTCGATACAAACAATTTACTTGATATAAACAATGTACTCGATATAAGCAATGCACTCGATATAAACAATACTCTCGATATAAAATTTTAACATATTGTACGAATTGTACACAAGTAGGAATGTAACCGTACAATACTGTACATATCTAGAGATAGCTTGGTACAATATTGTACATATCTAGAAATAACTTGGTACAATATTGTACATATCTAGAGATAACTTGGTACAGTATTGTACATATCTAGTGATAACTTGGTACAATATTGTAAATATCTAGTGATAACTTGGTACAATATTGTACATATCTAGAGATAGCTTGGTACAATATTGTACATATCTAGAGATAACTTGGTAGAATATTGTACATATCTAGAGATAACTTGGTGGAATATTGTACATATCTAGAGATAACTTGGTACAATATTGTACATATCTAGAGATAACTTGGTACATTACTGTACATATCTAGGGATACAACGGTACAATATTCGCGTACGGGCAGACGGGGACAGGGAAAACCTTTACAATGGAGGGTAACAGGACTGTACCTGAACTCAAGGAAATATATACATTGAATTTTCCTACTCCACTCACCTAACCTATTCCACCCACCGGATATACACCACTTTGACCTACTTCACCCACCGGATATACACCACTTTGACCTACTCCACCCACCTGACCTACACCACCTTTACCTACTCAGCCTACCTAACCTATTTCACCACCTACTTTATCCAATTGACCTCCTTCTTCTTCCAATTGACCGCCAAATTTTATCAAATTGACCTCTTACTTTGAATATACTTGACCAAACAAATATTTTTCGGGATGATATGCTTGATCTGAAATATACGATCTACTTGATGTGTAGGTCAGGGACCTCTTAGGGAAGGATCAGAGCTTGAGATTAGATGTCAAGGAAAGACCAGATGTCGGGGTATACGTCAAGGTAGTGCTATAGATATATACAATATATGTACATAATACAGCTTTCTCATGGACCCGCAAACAAGTCAAAGAGGTCCGTGATCAACGAACAGTGGTTAGTGATCAATAGTCAGTGATCAGTAATTAGTAATCAGAGAAGCGAAATAATTTTAATAAACGTATTTTTTCCCCTCTGTATTGATTCTAGTTTTTTTTTTGAAGCATGGATGAATGTTAATTCACATATACAAATTTCAAAATATGATGATTAAGGATTTATCTGCTTTTGTTGTGAATAATGCGGATGATATGGACAAAGTTATGACAATTGGTAAGCATTCAATTTCCAATTTTTTCTTCTTCATTTGATCAAATCAGTTTTTGAAGTAATTTGTATTTTATTTTTATTTGAAAAATAGATTCTTTATATATTATAAAAGCGCATCCAATGCTAAATGTGTTCACAAAATTTAAAAAGGATAAAGAATTATTCAGTTCACTCTATCCCAATAAAATTTTAAGAACAATCTTTTTAAATCATTATCCAACATTATCAAAGTTTGTTTTGTGTGTGCAGGGAATAAGAATCGAAGTGTTGGGTCTACTCACATGAACGCCTTAAGCTCAAGAAGCCACGCCATCTTTACCATTACTATAGAGTGCTCGGAGAAGGGGGCTGACAACCAACAGCATTTCAGGTTTATCTTCTGGAGTTTTTTCTAGAACTAAGTTTTACAAATTCTGTGAACTTATAAAAAATCCAGTATTTCAGAATTGGTACGTAAATGTAAAACTTTGCTTTTCTTAAGCTTTGAAAAACATGTTTTCATAACAGAAAAAAAACAGCCAAAGATCTGGCAGGATCTAAATATATTTTCCTCTGGTAGTGTAAACACTTTTAAACAGGGTTGGTAAACTGCATCTGGTAGTGTATACAATATTATACAGGGTTGGTAAACTGCATCTGGTAGTGTATACAATATTATACAGGGTTGGTAAACTG
>NW_019396306.1:46898-52160 GCF_000591075.1 Eurytemora carolleeae | reverse complement strand
TTTGTTTTGCGGCAAGCGCGCCCCCCCCAATTTTTTTCTTCAAAATTAGCCGAACATGATGGAAAATGCACAAACAAGAAGAAAATGGAGATCAAGAAATATAGAAATATCAAAATATTTGCAACGGCTATCATCTTATTATTTATAGAATTTATATCAAGTTTATTTAAAATAAATATGTAATAAAAATACAAGGGTTGGTAAACTGCACCTGGTAGATCTGGCAGGATCTGAAAGACAAAGTAAGACTGGTGCTAGTGGCACAAGATTAAAGGAAGCAACAAAAATAAACCTCTCTCTCTCCACCCTAGGTTTGTCATAGAAAAAAACTAAACTGGTTAAGTACTTGCCTTAAACTCTATTTTTTATCTCATTGAAACCATTAATAATGAAAACTGTACAGCACAGGGTTCCAAAGATATAGGAATTTGTGGTTTTAGTGAGTAATCATGGTTCTTTTGATTTTATAAAGTTCTTCATCATTTCCTTTACTTATGATGTCCAAAACAAACTTTAGAACATTTTGTTTTATAAATTCTTCATTGATTTGTTTAGGAAACGTGATATCAGCCTTGGTGGATGGTAAAAGTACACATGTACCGTACAGAAATAGTAAACTAACACGTCTACTTCAGGATTCATTAGGTACAGTACACACTACACATGTACCGCACAGAAATAGTAAACTTACACGTCTACTTCAGGATTCATTAGGTACAGTACGCACTACACATGTACCGTACAGAAATAGTAAACTTACACGTCTACTTCAGGATTCATTAGGTACAGTACACACTACACATGTACCGCACAGAAATAGTAAACTTACACGTCTACTTCAGGATTCATTAGGTACAGTACGCACTACACATGTACCGTACAGAAATAGTAAACTTACACGTCTACTTCAGGATTCATTAGGTACAGTACACACTACACATGTACCGCACAGAAATAGTAAACTTACACGTCTACTTCAGGATTCATTAGGTACAGTACGCACTACACATGTACCGTACAGAAATAGTAAACTTACACGTCTACTTCAGGATTCATTAGGTACAGTACACACTACACATGTACCGCACAGAAATAGTAAACTTACACGTCTACTTCAGGATTCATTAGGTACAGTACGCACTACACATGTACCGTACAGAAATAGTAAACTTACACGTCTACTTCAGGATTCATTAGGTACAGTACACACTACACATGTACCGCACAGAAATAGTAAACTTACACGTCTACTTCAGGATTCATTAGGTACAGTACGCACTACACATGTACCGTACAGNACACAAAAGTAAAGACCCCAAAAAGGAAACTCGGGAGTTTTGTTCAACGATACTCTTTTAAATTTCGGCCTCAGGATTCATTAGGTACAGTACACAAAACACATGTACCGTACAGAAATAGTAAATTGTAATTGATCTAAGTTCAAAGTTAATTTTAAGACAATTTTGGTAATAAACAAATCAATATAAAACATAAAGTATTGCTCAATCAAGGATAAATAAAGAAAAATTTTATTTTTCAAAAGATACCATCTTGTTTTTGTAACAAATACTGTATCTCTCTATCCCTATAGACCTATCTACAACTCTTTTATCTACCTATCCAACTACCTAAACCTACCTACCTACCTACCTATCCATCCACATATTTATCTATGTATCTGACTACCTTATATACCTAATTACAACCTATCCAATCCATGTATCTAGGTGGTAACTCTAAGACCCTGATGTTTGCTAATGTTGGACCTGCAGATTATAATTACGATGAAACTATTGGAACACTCAGGTTAACAGACAACCAAGGGGTTTAAACTAGAAATAATTATGAAGGGTTATTCAAGGGGTTTAAACTAGAAATAGTTATGAAGGGGGGGGGGCTTATTTTAATTCTCTTTTACCCTGGGAATAGGATTTTCTTTCAACCGTAAATATTTCTAAAAAATTGCAAAGTCTCGTTAAAATATTGTTTTTAACATTCACCCTGTACTAGAAGGAGATGATTCATTTCGTGTACTATCCCGTTTGCTGTACTGTACGGCTTGCTCTAACTGCTTAAAAGTCGGCCCTGTACTTGAAATGAACCGCAGTTTACAGTGCAAGAAATACTCAAAAATTACTTTTAAAAAATTCAAGACGTTTTTAAAGGTTAAAGTAAAAATGTTATCTAAAAATAAGCATCTATATTTACATAACTATAAATGTATACAAATATGGTAAATATGGTGGATTAGTAAACTTAATACAAAAAACTTCTGTTAATAAAGTAAATGTTTTTCTTGTAGATATGCTAGTAGAGCGAAAAGTATAAAGAACAAAGCCAAGATTAATGAAGATCCCAAGGTATTTATATAAGTAGTAATCTCTGTTTTTGTGTCTGTTTGGATGTCTGATCATAACTCATGAACCCCCGAATGACAGATGACCAATAGGTGAAATTTAAGTTTCTGCCTTATAGTCCAAAAACATTTAATAAATCTGTTAAAGTTTGCTATATTTTTATCCTACAAGGAAATAAAAATCGTCTTTGGTTCGTTTTTTGCAAATATTTTCTATATTTTCAATATTTTCAATATTTTCAATATTTTCTATATTTTCTATATTTTCTATATTCTCTATATTTTCTATATTTTCTATATTTTCTATATTTTCTATATTTTCTGTTAGGGTCACAATCAGGTATTGTGTAAGAAAAGCAAATCTTTAGAAAAAAAAACAATTTTTAAATTTGTAAAATTATCAGATTTTATTGAACCTGTAAAAGTGCAAACCCTCTCAAAAACGAAGCAAAACGATGAACAACCATAAATACAAGTAATCCAGACAATACAATTTTTATACTTTTTATAATTAAGTATCTTAAATATACGGAATTAAACTTTTAAAGTAAAATTTTGTCAGTTAACATAAATCCTTTAATATTCAATAGATTTTAAAACTATTTTTATTTATTTTTATGAAAGGTTTATCCGAGAAAACATTTATCATAGGAAACGTTTTGTAAGGAAACGTTTTGAGGCAGGAAACGGTTTGCGAGGAAACCTTTTGTAAGGAAAAGTTTTGTAAGGAAACGTTTTGTAAAGAAACGTTTTGTGGCAGGAAACGTTTTGTGAGGAAACCTTTTGTAAGGAAACGTTTTGTAAGGAAACGTTTTGTGGCAGGAAACGTTTTGTGTAGGAAACTTTTTCCAAGGAAACGTTTTGTAAGGAAATATTTAGTGAGTAAACGTTTTTTAAGGAAACGTTTTGTGGCAGGAAACAAAACTGTAAGGAAATGTTTTGTGAGAAAACGTTTTGTAAGGAAACGTTTTTAAGGAAACGTTTTGTAAGAAAGCGTTTTGTGGCAGGAACGTTTTGTGTAGGAAACGTTTTTTGAGGAAGCGTTCTGTAAGGAAACGTTCTTTAAGAAAACGTTTTGTAAGTGCTTCAAACTTTTAGGACGCTTTGATGAAACAATATCAGAAGGAAATAGAGGATTTAAAACGAATGCTGGAGGACGAAGAGGACGAAGAAGAAGAAGAAGAGGAGGAGGAGGAAGAAGACGATGAAGAGGATGAAGAGGGTGAAGAAGAAAAGACTGATTCTTCAAAAGAACGAAAAGTAATATTTTTAATCTTTTATTGTTTTTTCCCTTTACTTTACCCTTTGATCCTGATATATCTATGATTTATAAACGGAATTTCGATATTTTGAAAGCCCACCGTACAATGGGTGAAGCTAAATGTGCTATTTTCACATATTTTACTCACCGCATGAAGGAGGGAGGGAGTCCAGAGTTCCTCAAATAGTAATCACCGCCACCCAAATCTGTTTTGCGGCAAGCGCGCTCCTCAATTGGTAATCTCCACCACCTCAAANGGGTAAATAACCCCAATAACCCCCCTTATATCCGCCACTGGAATGAGGGCTATGCTGGAAATATTTATATCTTCTTTCTTTAAAGGAGTTGAATCTTTGTCAAAAATTCTGATTTTATAATTCCTAATCTTAGATATTTCAAACTATAATTTCTGCTAGATCAAATAGTCTATAGTTAGAAATATCGACCACAATATTGAGTTACAAAGATATATAGGAATTAAAAAATTTGAGTTTGTTACAGACTTAACTCTTTTGTCACGATGCTAGTTTTATTTTGTAAATATTCTAATTTGTAATTATTAATTTTGTTACTAGGTTTCCCCTGTAAAGAAAGCAAAAGTAAGAAAGGTGTGTGAGAAGAAAGGAAGAGAGGGGAAGGTCGGAGAGGAGGGAAAGGAGAGAAGAAAGGGAACAGGAGAGTAGAGATGGGCATGGTTTTTTTAACGAACTGGATTTTTAAGAAAGAACGAAATTTTTCGTTAACGAATGATTTTGTTAATTTTTTAAAAAAACGATAGTTTTTTATTTCACGAACAATTTTATTGAATGAACGATTTTACTGAAAAAAAAACGATATTACTGAAAAAACCGATGTTACTGAACGATCGTTCAGTGAGAAAACGAACGAAAAGATGGAAAACGAACTACAATTTTGAGAACAAACGAAATCTATATTTTGAAGGATTGAAAAAAGCGAACGAAATGAAAAAGTCTAACATGCCCATATCTACAGGAGAGCTGCTGGAAATGAAATTGAGAATTGAAGAAGAGAAGAAAAGGTAAAAAAGGGAGAAGGGGCGGATTCTGAAAAGGGATAAAAAATGAAAATGAAAATTTTCCTATAAATGAAAAGTAAATAAAGCCTAATAATAAAATATGTAAAACATCAATAAAACATTGATTAAAAATATCAATGAAAACTTAGAAAAAAGTTTGTTGAAACATTCTTAAAAACATTTCAAAGAACAATTATCAAAACATCAATGAAGAAGGTTAAAATCTAGAATACAAACAAACTTCTGTTAAAATCTAAATAATAAAGCTCTTCGTTCATATATAACTATATATAACTATATATAACTATATATAACTATATATAACTATATATATAACTATATACAACTATATATATAACTATATATAACTATATATATAACTATATATAACTATATATATAACTATATATAACTATATATATAACTATATATAACTATATATATAACTATATATAACTATATATATAACTATATATAACTATATATATAACTATATATAACTATATATATAACTATATATAACTATATATATAACTATATATAACTATATATATAACTATATATAACTATATATATAACTATATATAACTATATATATAACTATATATA
>NW_019396306.1:0-46738 GCF_000591075.1 Eurytemora carolleeae | reverse complement strand
GAATAAATGAATAAATGAATAAATGAATAAATGAATAAATGAATAAATAAATAAATGAATAAATGAATAAATGATAAGGTGAATAAATGAATAAATAGATGTATGAATAAAAGGATGAATAAATGAATAAATCTAGGAGTTGGAGAAGGCCCAAGCTGACCAGGAGGCTATAAAGCAGAAACTGGCAGCACTTGAGAAGAAAATAATTGTTGGAGGGGAGAATTTACTAGATAAGGTATACAGCCAGAACCAGAAACTGTTAATATGATTTTAGTAATAATTAAGTGTATTTAATGTTGTTTCTAAACAAAGCAAATAGTTTTAGTGCTAACTTATTATACAGTGATAGCCAGAATTCTCTTAAATAGAAAGACGACTTTATGATAATGTTACACACATGACAGGGATGAGAGGTACACTTGAACTTTGTTTAAATATTTACTTCTAAAATAATTTAAAGATATTTTTTTTAGGCTGAAGAACAGGAAAGGTTATTAGAAGAGAGTGCTCAAGAGCTGGAGCATACAATACAAACAGAGCAAACTCTTAGGTAGGGAGCTAGAGTATACAAAACAAACAGAGCAACCTCTCAGGTAGGTAGCTTGAGCATACAATACAGAGCAAACTTCTAGGTAGGTAGCTTGAGCATACAATACAAACAGAGCAAACTCTTAGGTAGGGAGGTAGAGTATACAATACAAACAGAGCAAACTCTTAGGTAGGTAGCTAGAGTATACAATACAAACAGAGCAAACTCTTAGTTAGGGAACTAGAGTATACAATACAAACAGAGCAACCTCTTAGGTAGGTAGCTTGAGCATACAAGACAGAGTAAACTTTTAGGTAGGGAGCTAGAGTATACAATACAAACAGAGCAAACTCTTAGGTAGGTAGCTGGAGCATACAATACAGAGCAAACTCTTAAGTAGGTAGCTTGAGCATACAATGCAGAGCAAACTTTTAGGTATCTAGCTTGAGCTTACAATACAGAGCAAACTCTTAGGCAGGTAGCTTGAGCATACAATGCAGAGCAAACTCATAGGTAGGTAGCTTGAGCATAAAATACAAAGCAAACTCTTAAGTAGGTAGCTTGAGCATACAATACAGAGCAAACTCTTAGGTAGGTAGCTTGAGCATACAATGCGGAGCAAACTCTTAAGTAGGTAGCTGGATCATAAAATACAGACAAAGAAAATTCCTAAAGGTAGCATTTTTAAAAATACATAAAGAACTTCTAAAACCTTCTCCTAGTTGAAAGTTGCTATTTACGTACAAACTTATAGGACTAAATGCTTAAAACAGAAAATAATGGTTAAAATATTCAGGGATCAATTAAAAGCTGTTGAAGCTGAGAGGGTTGATATAGAGGAGAAATACTCATCCCTTCAGGTATTCAGTCAATCAATTAATTAATCATTAATTCAATCTATTAATAGGTTAAATAAATACATTATCAGTATATGGCACGATGCCAGAAATTAAAGATCAATCAAGAAATCGAATTTATTTCTAACATTAGCGATCAATAAATCAATTATACTTGTTATGTACACTGTACACTGTACACTGTACAGGAGGAAGCTAATGGAAAGACCCGAAAGCTGAAGAAGGTGTGGGGTATGTTGCAAACAGCCAAATCAGAACTATCCGACCTTCAGGTAGAAAATAGTTGGCAGGGTGCACCTGTTAAATATTATATTAAACAGATTTCAGGGGTATATATTTCTTTAACGATAATTTACCTTTCATAAAATATTTTTATTCCCCATTTTATTATGAATCTTTTTTTAAATTTTTCTTAGCTTTAATTCTAGATTAGTAAAATAAAAAGTGGGAAAAATGGGTGAAAACGCGGTGTTAACTTTTTTTCTGAAAAAAGGACTTTGGGAAACCAACATCCAAGCTTTTTATTTCTTTTCATATTTCCCAAATCATGATTTTATTTCCCCTGAAAAGATAAAATTCTGTGAATAAAGACCTTATAAAACATTTGGGATAACTAAACAATTTTTAGTGATGTAAGTTTGTATAATAAAATCCACTGTACAGTATCAGAGGTTAAAGGTTTAATAAAGAACTGAAATAAAAATATTAAAAAAAAAGAAATTAAATTTTCTAGCAAGAGCAGCAGAGAGAGATGGAAGGATTGCTTGATAGTGTTTAGAAATTGGAGAATGGCAGCTTAGGTACGCAATATATTTTTAATTTTAAGAAAATGACATTTTATAAGTTCTGGGTTAAACTGTATAAAAATGGTTTCGATTTTTCAAAACTTTAATTAAGAGAATTTTTTAATATTTTAACAATTATTTTTTAAAAAGTGTAAGAAAAGAGAATTTTATAAACTATACCGCGACCGTATACAAAAGAAGTTACTTAAAAAATCTAAGCGACAAAATAAGCCTATGCAGCCCAGGATAGAAAATATAGAATAGAATATTTAAAAAAAGTTGTTGCTTTTAAAAATGTAAAAAACACTAATTATAACCTTCAGATGTGTTGCCTACACGGGGAATAATATGAGAAAATCAAGTGAATCAATCCACGAAAGGTAGGTCTAATTAAAAATAGCTTCTTTAATGTCGTCATTGACCCCCACTACATTCAGGTTTTTGTTTAAGGCGGTAAGCGTGATTTTAAATAAACCTACATGCTAAGATTAGAATGCCCGATGTAAGCTTAATCTTAAGTAGGAATCAGATATTGATGTTTATATTTTAAGAATCGAGAACTTTCAATTGTGGATTCTCAATATCCGACTCGCGCATTTCAAGTTTTCAACTGCAGAAAAAAACATAAATTATCAAAATTAAACACCTGAAAACCTAGGAAAACAACAATATCTTCCACATTAATGATCATATGAAGGTTGCAAGGGTACCGTAGTGAATCAAGCAGTTACGCTTACAATCCCTTTAACAAAATAATATGAACCTGTGATTTCCAAATTGTGGGAAGACAAAATTCACAATTTTCAAAAATAAAGTTTGCAGCAACTAACACCCAAATATTCCAGAGAAAAGGACGGAATGGATCTGGATCTCTCCGGGTTGTATTTACAATATACAGATCCAGAGCAGAACAGGGAGAGGGTTAAATCTGCCAGGTAAAGGATGTTTTAATAAAAGAGAAAGATCTACAAGAAATCACGTTCTAAGAAGACTCCGATGCCTTTCCAATCATGTTTTAATTTGTGCGACCTATAGTACAGTTTGAAACGATTTCTCTTAGAAAACGCCACCTTTCTAGGTTACATATTTAGGAGAAACTTTTAAAAATAAATATTACATCCTGTCAAAGCATTCCGATTTAGTTGGCTGAGCGCATGAAATCTTGAAAATCGCAGACAAAAGGCCAAGGGGTTCGTTAACTCGAAATGTTTTAATCAACTTTCCATTTCAGACCTAAGAGCTCAAAGCTAAGAACAAGACGATAAGAAATAAAATATTTCAAACCATCTCGAGGACCGCGAGAAAATCTGAAAAAAATTGTATTTTCTATCACAATAAAATATTTTATTAATTGCAACCTTCTGTAAAAACTTGCACCACTATAAAAGAAAGCTCATGTACAAACGTTCGCCCCCGAATTCTTCTATATATACAGGGTGTCCCTCATCAAATTAGACCGCGTCAATGGGTCTAAATTACGATTTGGGGGACAAATCAGAAAATTTAAGAAGAATGAATCATTTTAAAATTTTTAATAAGGCTAATAGAAAATTTTGTTGGCAGAAAATGCTAGATTTTTCGCGTATTATGTGCGTATTTTGGCGTTAAAGATTGTTGATAATTTAATATGATATGGGACGCTCTGTATATACTTTCCTAATATGTCTGTCTGTTTGTATCCAATTAACTTCAAAACGGCTGAACCGATTAGGCCGAAATTTTGTGCCAGACCTCACGTGACCCTAGAGACGGTTTATGAATGTTCAGAATAACAACAAATTATTTTTTTTGTAAAATTTTAAGAAATTCACGAAAAAAACTGTAATTCCGCCAATTTTGCTAACTAACAATTTATTTATTTTTCATTTTTTATAAAGGAAATTTATTATTGTAAAGATTTATTCACACACAAAGATATAAATACATATATAAATGGTGTAGTTTAAAGTTTAAATAATTCTTTTTTTGAAAATACAGGTTTCCAAAAGAAAAGAGAAAAAATATGCAAAATTATGCACAAATAGAAAACATTGATTTTTAATCACTACAAAACATATTTATCATGAATGCATAAAATGTCTAAGAACCAAGATAGCAAACTTATAAAGTTCTGTTTATCAATTCCCATACCCCCACTATTATAGCTAGTTAAGCACAAAGTAATAGCTGTATCCATCATTGTACTGCTGTTGCACCACCAGTAGCACTATTCTTCTCTACACTCTTGGTTCCATTTTTATCAGATTTTTATTGTTACATGTTTTTAATGCAGAATGCAGATAATTATTTTTCCAAACTTCTTGTTTCCTGGCTGTCCTGTTTTGCTCATTCAATTAGCTGTATACCCCCCCCCACCAGGATGGTTAATATGCAGTTTCAATAGCTGACCAGGCAATTTATAGTATTTCAATATCAGCTCTCGAGTTTCTGTATTTATTCCAGTTGTGTTTGATATTGGCCATCAATGCAAGTTATTGCTTACATTGTTGTAATGAGAGTTACTCTTTGTCAGCTGCATTACTTGTATCAGTGTCTTGTAGTAATTTAGAAAGAAATTAGAAGACTTCCTATAGCCTTAACTGTATTCAGGTAGGTTCAAGGTGATTTAGGTGTACCCCCTAGATTAGAAACACCCATGATACCAATTATAATCTCTCTCAGAAATATTTGCTGATTCCACAGTAAAGCAGTCACTGTTAACGTGTATTCCCACGTGGACAGATTTTTTAAAGAAAAATAACCCGCTCAGAATGTTGTCCCATCGCTTTAAAACACGAGGAGTGTGTCTTTCGCCTTTCATTGTCAGAGGTATGCCATGAGTAATCCAGTTTCCATTGTGAGAAGCGTAAAAAACGCCAGAAAAAATTTAAATTTTTGTTTTAGTATTTCGAGGTTACTTTCAAGAAACATGCATGTTAAAGTAGGTTGATAAATAATAAATAAATTCTAAGAACAAGGATACTTTCAAGTCGTATTGCTACAGTCATGTTTCGTAAGACACTACATTATAATCATTACATTCAATCTTAAATGTCCAAACCAAATATATCGTATTAATTCCAGCAGAATTTGAGGGACACAGTAGGGAGTGGACACATAAATATGCCACTAAATCCTTGAAATTTACCAAAAACTAAATCTTTGTTCATACATCTTCCACAAAAAGAAGCCTTTATTTTAAAATAGTTTAACTTTATTCAATTTATTAAATATATTTCGGACGCACAATATATAAATATTAGAAAATTCATTAAATGGATTGTTGCTGGGTTCCAAAAAAGTAATTGTACAAAATATACGAAAGTGTCTTTCAGTGAAAAATTGAATGGTTTGATGGAAAAAAGTGTCAATTGCACAAACAAGTCTAAGCTAATCACACAAAAATCACAATTTATTAATCATTGAAACTTTTGGCCTTCAGAAAATTTTAGGAAGGGGGTGGTACATAAGGAAATATGGCACCGGGAGTTCCTATAAAGGGGGGACTTAAAACACTAGTACAGGAGGGGGTTACTGGGCTTATAAAAATTATCTTTGTAGTATAATGTAAAATATTGGGAGCAAGTTGGTTTTTTAACATTGACATATTAAAGATTGTAGGCGGGCTATTCAATGATCCGTCATGGAGCAATGATGTAGAAAATGATCAATTATGGATCACTGCTGTACTCGATCATCTATCAAAGATCACTCCTGTACTCGATGATCTATCAAAGATCAATATTGTAGTCAATAATCCTTTATGGATCACTGCTTTACTTAATGATCAATCAAAGATCAATACTGTAATAAATGATCAATAATAAATCAATACGCTACTCAATAATCAATTATAGATCAATACTGTACTCAATGCTCAAAAATATTATCAATTATGTAATAAATGATCAATAATACATCACTAATATAGTCAATGATCAATTATAGATCCTTACTGTTCAAGCATAAATCATTTGTGTACTTAATGATCAATTACGGATCTTCACTGGCTTCTTAATTCTTTTCCAATGGAGTAAGAGACAATCTTGTTCCAGTCAATCTTTGTCCTGGAAAATATTGTATTATTAAAAACTGATTATGTTTAGACTGAAAAAATTCTAAATGAAATCGGAATCTCGAGTTTTACATTTTTTGTGAGAACATTTATTTCTAAACCTAAGTGATGTAGTAAGATAGTTCAATAATTTAGCGAAAATGATAGTTCTTCTGTGGCAGAGTTTTAGAGTTTCTTTTTTAACCTTTTCATTAAAATTTAAATACCTCAGTTTACTAAAATAAGAATTACATCCTTTATATCATGCTCACCCCCCCCCCTTTTTTAGTAGGATATATTAATGAATTTTCATGGAAGAAAGTTATCAAAAAGAGGAAATAATATATTACATAAAGTGAGGCCTTTATCTTATTTAGCCCCCATTTATAAAATATAAGGTGGTGACTAACCTAGTGACGGGAAGTTGTCTACGTAAAGCCTTGAATGTAGTTTCAGACATAGTCTGATAGTTTTCACTGATAGCAGTCTGATATTCAGACTCACTATCCTCCATCAGCTGTACCAGCATCTTACCAGCCTCACCAGCGTCCTGGACAGTACATAGTACACGTTACTGTACAGTACATGGTTCACTGTACAATACATAATACACTGAACTTCACTGTATGGTGCATGTATGTACTTCACAAAGTACATAACACAATTCGCTACACTGTACAGTGTATAGTACATAATACACCGTACAGTTAAAGTACATACTACACTTCACTACATTGTACAGTGTACAGTACATACTAAACTTCACTACACTGAACAGTGCACACTGCACAGTACATACTACACTTCAATACACTGTACAAGTACATACTACATTTTACTACACTGTAAAGTGTACAGTACATCGTTGACTACACTATACTTCACTTCACTGTACAGTGTACAGTGCATACTACACTTCAATACACTGTATAAGTACATACTACACTTCACTACACTGTTCACTGTTCAGTACACACTACACTATACTCGGCATACTTCAATACATAGTATAGTAATTCTTATAGAGTTTATTAATGTGTTTCTAACCATGTCAATTGTAAACTGCAGTCTAAATTTTCATGAATGAGTTTTTAACCAGACGAATTTACTTCATTATTAATCAAATCTGAGCATTGCCCCCCCCCCTCTCATCAAGAATATGTTTATCATATATTTACCGATATAGTAATGGAGTCCTTGACCTCCTTGGAGGAAACCAGCTGGACATTCCCCTCTTCATAGTAGTGAACCTGCACCTAGATATACGGATTAAACGGACTGTTCATGTAATTTCAGTGACTCTGCGTTAAAAGCGTTAATTGCTTGATTTCCAGCAGTACTCTTTAATCTTAGTTTATTAAATAAACGATACTTCTTATTTAAATTAATTATCATATATTTGTGACATTATTAAAGCATAACTTGCGGAATTGTGCAGCAGATAGATTGAGATATAGCAGAATTTATGTCTTGCAATAAAATTAAGGGCTACTTCATTTACTTGTTCAAATTAAGCTAAAGCTGATCATGTAAAAATAAATTGTGAATATAGGTAAATTAACGGCTAAATTAATACCATTCAAATAATTTCTCTGAAGAGAAAATTTACAAAAACAAGATACATTTTACGCTAATTTACCCGAGGTGAATAATGTTCTCATAACAAATTTTAACATTTTTGTTTTCATTTCTTGAAAAAACAAAGTAAACTTATGACATTCACCTTAAGAGTTCCTGTAACCTCAGCTTGGTCTCCAGATATAATTAAACTCCATTCTGATCTCCATCTTCCATTCCTAGATAATAGATATTTACAACCTAACTTCCATTATTTATAATGAAGATTGCATCTAAACAAATTTAAGCTTAATTCTACCTTATTATGATTTTTAGGAATTAAATTGTTTTTAATTGAATTTTCTTTTTTTGTTTCTCTTCCCTCTCTTCTTTCAATTTTTTTCTACTTTTTCACTTCACATATTTATTTCTATTCTATGTTTGTCCAAATGTTGAGTGAAAAAGTTAGAAGGGTAAATTATCAGCGTTGTAACATTTTAAAATTTACCAATAATTCTTGGGTTGGAACTGATGATCTTCAATACAAGCAATCAACATTTTACCCTCCTCTGTATCCTGCAGCATAGATTCATCACTGTGGTTTTTATATTAAATTTTATTTTACATATCGATGCTATATATTTATTCAAAATCAATCCCGTTGTGGTAAACCATCAAACTTAATATGATTGATCGACATTTTTAATACTTTTAGAAAAAATAGTGATAACGACTAAATCTCTAAGGAAATTAGGAATTTAAAATTCGAATGAACAAATTCCATTTTCTGAAATTGACACTTTGTATCGTCCTGTTGATTTTCCCTCTCCAAAATCTTAGGCTCTAACCCTTTTTGCTTCACCTATTTTAACCATATATTTTTATGGCAACCCTAACCCCACGAATAAAGTTAGACATCACGCCCGTCAGCCCCTGTTGGTTCATCTATTTGAATACAA
Source organism: Eurytemora carolleeae (assembly GCF_000591075.1). NCBI lineage: Eukaryota > Metazoa > Arthropoda > Copepoda > Calanoida > Temoridae > Eurytemora > Eurytemora carolleeae. The sequence goes on along the minus strand of NW_019396306.1, from coordinate 38,018 downwards.
ATAACACTGCAATTTAGAAATTAGTTCAGGAACAAAAAAATTGTGATAAAAAATAAAGATTTACTAAACGTTTACCTTGACGAAGACTGCTGGTACTCCGTGCTTGTAATGGTTTAAGGTGTAGTTGGTAACCTCGGCCTCTACAGCAGACCTCAACTCCTCCAGCTCACCATGGGAGCTCCAGGGCTGAACAAATACTAGTGAGCGATATTTTTTTTTCCAGAAAAATAATTCCCCTTCCCCTTCGTTAATCAAATCATTTTATTAAGAAGTAGCTCTCCGGTTTTTGTTGATTTTGATGATTTTAGGGGGAAATTCTTTAGTTTTAATCTTGTATACACAAGAAATTGACACACAGCAAAATTTTTATTTTAATAATCTCCAAAATGTTGCAAGAACTAAAAGAGTTTACAAATTACAATTAGAAATAAAACTACAAAATTGAAGTTATTCCATTCCTAACCTTATAATCAGAGGCTTCCTTCCTAAGATGATCATATTTAAAGGATTGTTTGGAGCGCGGGTCTCCGAACCGTCCTCCGCCCAGATCATTATGCTCTGTGATGAGGCAGAAAAGTTCCGACCCCTCGATCTTGACGGGCGTGAGCTGGTCCTTGTTGTACTGGGAAAAGGCGCCGCTAGCTCCCTCGCGTAGCAGGGGATCATTGTTCAGCAGTACTCGGACATCTAGAATACAGGGGGAACTTATTCACGTAGAGAGTAGAGAGTGGAGACTTATATCCCATTACCCAATTAAATATAGTTGAGACTGTCCGTGTAATTTCTACTGACACTTCTTTTGAGAAGATTATGCATGTTTAAACCTTATTTGATTAATAATGTGGAAGATATATGCGTTTTCCGAGCTCTAAATGTGTCATTCTTAAACCTTGAAAAGGCGTATTAGGGAACCGTTGTGAATCGGACATGTCACTTTAAAAAAAATAACTTTATAGGATTGAGAAGACTTTAGCCATAATCCTTAATTAAGTACTTTTCATTCTCATTTTGTAACTGTAACACTTCAGAGAATATTTGTAAAGGTTAGAGCAATAGTTAGTTAAGTTATTGTTAAGCCAGAGCACGCAAAACGTTTGAAAAAATCTAAAATAATATGATGATTTGAACTCTTCTAGTCGTCCGTAGAAAAGTAGTTCTGTATGATATATCTTTCGGTCACATACCCAAGGAGAAAACACCTAGATTGAACAAGTGAGATGTAACAAATTTTACTTACCATTGAAAACTTCATTAAATTCTCCAGGCGGCGAGTGAAGGATAAAATCGGCGGCGATTTGGACCTTAAAAACATGAAATTTAGATATTTGTCAATACTTAAAATGAATATTTTATATTTATTGACAAAATACTTTTTTCTATCCAATTCAATGATTACAAAACTCCCCAAAACATTTTATATACCTTTTCTTGCTCAGAAATAGGTTCTTCGTTTTCTGCTGCCATTTTTGCAATTGATAGAGAATTTGTATAGAGGAATAGAATGCTGGGCGTTTTCTGGTTTACTATTGGTTGAAACATATTCTCATGTCTTCTGATTGGTTGAAGGATCAGGACAAACCGGTTTAGAATAAGGATCTATATGAATAAATGTTGCGGCATTTTTAATTTGTTGATTCGCTTGAAATCGTTTTGTAACAATCGGAAAAAATCACAAGATGATTTTGATGCGGAGCTTTATTTGTTTTTGATAAAATTTCTACGGCCTCCGCTGTCATATATTGATTATTAATCATATTCTAGTGAAAATTGTGGACTCATAATTTTATTAAATACCATTAAATATTGAATATTATATTTCAATGTAAGGAACCTATTGTATTTCAGTTTTCTTGTAAAAAATGGCGAAACATCATCCAGATCTCATCTTCTGTCGAAAGCAGGCCGGAGTAGCTATTGGTAAATACTAAATTTTGTAATTTNATGACCTAGGAAGCTGCGGATTGGATAAATGATGACCTAGGAAGCTGCGGATTGGATAAATGATGACCTAGGAAGCTGCGGATTGGATAAATGATGACCTAGGAAGCTGCGGATTGGATAAATGATGACCTAGGAAGCTGCGGATTGGATAAATGATGACCTAGGAAGCTGCGGATTGGATAAATGATGACCTAGGAAGCTGCGGATTGGATAAATGATGACCTAGGAAGCTGCGGATTGGATAAATGATGACCTAGGAAGCTGCGGATTGGATAAATGATGACCTAGGAAGCTGCGGATTGGATAAATGATGACCTAGGAAGCTGCGGATTGGATAAATGATGACCTAGGAAGCTGCGGATTGGATAAATGATGACCTAGGAAGCTGCGGATTGGATAAATGATGACCTAGGAAGCTGCGGATTGGATAAATGATGACCTAGGAAGCTGCGGATTGGATAAATGATGACCTAGGAAGCTGCGGATTGGATAAATGATGACCTAGGAAGCTGCGGATTGGATAAATGATGACCTAGGAAGCTGCGGATTGGATAAATGATGACCTGGGAAGATGCTGATTGGTTGAGTATTTTGTCTGTTTAGGAAGGTTATGTGAGAAGTGTGATGGGAAATGTGTGATCTGTGATTCCTATGTACGCCCCTGTACGCTTGTACGTATCTGCGACGAGTGCAACTACGGATCTTATCAGGTTAATATTCATCTATAATTGGGTTTTATATCCTTTGTAGATACGAAATTTAATTTTTTATCCTGAGGGTAGATATGTAATCTTGATTCTGGTTTATACCCTAGAAATGTAGTCTGATTTTTATATCCCTAGGATTAATATGTAATCTGATTTTTTATCCGATATATAATCTGGTTTTATATTCCTGAGGGTANTCCGATATATAATCTGGGTTTATATTCCTAGGGTAGATATGTAATCTGATTTTTATTCCTAGGGTAGATATGCAATCTGGTTTCATATCCCTAGGGTAGATGTGTAATCTGGCTTTTTATCACGAGGGTAGTTATACAATTTGGTTTTATATCTCGAGGGTAAATATGTATTCTTGTTTTTTATCCCTAGGGCAGATAATCTGATTTTATTAAATATGTAATCTGATTTTATATCTCTAGGGTAGATAATCTGATTTTATATTCCGAGGTTAAATATGTAATCTGGTTCTATATCCCTAGTGTATATAATCTTATTTTATTTCCCAAGGGTAACCATGTAATCTGGTTTTATATCCCTAGGGTAGATGTGTAATCTGTGGAGGACCTGGAATCTCTGATGCGTACTACTGTAAGGAATGTACTGTACAGGAGAAGGATAGAGACGGCTGTCCTAAAATCGTCAATCTCGGCAGTTCGAAAACAGATCTCTTCTATGAGATGAAGAAGTATGGGTTTAAAAAACGGTGATCGTGGCAATGTGCCAAGGATAATGGGCATTTTTGACCAGTTTTTTTTCAGATGTAATTTATTTAAAATGGAGCTTATTATCTGGGCTGTGTTACTCGTGGGTGTGTTTGGTGTTGAGGAAGAGAAAAAGACGAATATCACTTTCTCTCCTTGTCCGGATACCTGCTCTTGTACGCACTCCGAGGACGGGAGTATTAACCAAGCGTCCTGTAAGGACAGTAACCCGGAGTATATATTCTCCATGGTTCCCAACACCAAACATCTAATTATATCCGGGTGTTCTAAACCTCTGACTCATGTTAATATAACAACCCAGAGCGTTGGGTTTATTGAGTCCTTGCTCCTCGACGGATGTTTGATAGACCCTTCCTCTGTCCAGAACTTCAAAGTGTTCTTCTCCCTGGCCAGGTTGGAGATCCTAAACACAAGGGACCCCGACCTAATCCTCCTCGATTGCAATGTCGTAAAGAACTTGGAGCTGATCAATCTCTCCGGGAACAGATTAACCTCGAACCCGATTCTGAACTGTTCTGCTCCGTTTCTCAGGAACTTAAACCTGTCGGAGAACAGCCTTTCTGAGTTCGATTTCGGAGATATCTCCGGGTACCGTGATCTTGTTTATCTGGATTTAAGTGCAAACCCTCTCCTAGAGCTGGTTCCTCCTGAGACGGATCTGTCTCTGACTAAACTCTTACTCCGGGATAACCGTTTACTGAGGACAGTTTGCTCGCAAACCTTCCGTTCTACACCTAATCTTAAACATCTAGGAACCAGACTATATTTCAATATCTTGATTAAACATTAAAAACTATTTGAAGTTTCAAGTTTGTTTTACAAGAATTATAGATTTGACGATATTTTAAAAACATTATTGATTATTCTGGATTATTGTTTATTTTTTGTTGTATATTTGTATATTTATTTAAAATTGGTTGTCTGTTTATCTATTTTAATTATTAATTCATTATTGTCGTGGTTCAGATATATCTTTCACGAATATTCAGCAGGTTCCCTTAGGTTTAATTCAACTCAAGGTATTTTAGATTCTTGAGAGATATTTTGGGTACTTTGTCAAGTGTACAATTTTCTAAGAAATTTCTCCAGAATTAAGCAGCAACGAATGATAAATTATTGCAAGAAAACTTATCTTTTTCGGTCTAAATATTAGGGGGGAAAGCTTATGGTCTAGGGTAGATGTGTAATTTGGCTTTTTATTCGTCATTGTCCATTATGCTCTACAATAAACAAACAATTTCGTGGATTTTTCTGTTCCAATTGGTGCAATTTTAAAATAATAAACTGAGCCGTTTTTCACAAAGCTTTTCAAATTTGACGTCCATAAACCTTCCCTGGGGTCTTGTGAGTTGCCACAAAAAAAATGATCCATATCGGTTTAGCTGTTTTGACGATTTTTGGATACTGACAGACATGCCAATATAGATCAAAATAGAAAATTAAAACATATATTTTAGAATATTGAAGAGCTAGGAATAGAAGGATGGATTCCTACCTGTGATTGTCAAACTGCTGTCAGGTAAAATATTACAATAAAATATTTACTTCGGATGAAAATTCATCCTGGGATTTGATGAATTAGAGATGTTGCTGATCTACCTACCTCCGGTTCAAAGCCTCCTGTATCTTTAACTTTAACTTAAGTCGGTGCTTCAGGATTTGAACCGGTGACCTGTAGTTTAGCGACCGAGGTCAAATTCATTAATGTCTGATTTCAGAGAGGAATTATGATTTTTAAACTACAAGCATTTTAGTGGAACTTTTTTAAAATAAAGTTTTCTTAACATTTTATTAACACATCTATTGTTAATTTTAATAATAATAATAATGTTCTATATATATAAATTGGTAAACTGTTTTTCTAAAAGTTTTAAGCTTAATAAAAATAAACTCAGTCCAATCTTGGTCACGGTAGTTTGTAATAAATGCATAATTATGTAATATTTTAACCAAAGAAAATCTTTGCGGAAACCCTAAAAAATATAAAAAATATGTATATATTATATACCCCTGAAAAATGAACGTACCGCCGGCTCAACTAGTTCTCTTGTCCGCCAGCTCAAGCTGAAGAGAACGGGTTCAGCATAATCTATGTAGTTCAACCACTTTTTAGCTTGACCCGGCAAACTAGAGAACTGGATGAACCGGCGCGGCCATGTGTGGTTCAACCACTTTTTTTTTTTCATTAAATCTGGTCCAAGAACTATTTCTCATATTTATTAAATCTGGTTCCAGAACTATATCACATTTTTCTAAATGGAGATTATGAAATGTTCTTCTTCTCTAGGTTGCAGAGTGTTGACAGTAGAGATTTGTATACTGGACTCCAATGTTTATCGCCTGTATCCGGGACTAGGTTTAACTTCACAGCTCCGGGTCTACTTAATAGCTTGGACTGCGGAGAAATACAAATCCAGGTACCAAGGGGAAATTATTAATGAACTATCTTTTTACTTAAGCGTATACAGCTTGGACCAGGGAGTAAGGAAAAGAAGGGAGATACAACTGACGCGGTCCACCCTACCATATGATTATACATGCTTTGCAGACGGTACTCCATTTGTATAAGAAATATTCAGAATAGCATGGATTCATAAAAAACAAGAGCTGCACCACTAATCTTCTCGAATTCTTAGACAGGGTTACCACGCTGATTGAAGATGGTGACAGCGTTGACGTAATTTACCTAGATTTCAGCAAGGCATTTGACAAGGTGCCTATAAATCGTCTTCTGGATAAAATCAAGGCTCACAATATCAGGGGCAACGTCCACAAATGGATCACAGAGTGGCTGAGTGGAAGGATGCAACGTACGGTTCTAAATGGGTCATTCTCTGAATGGTGTGAAGTCCTGTCAGGGGTACCCCAGGGGTCGGTACTGGGCCCCTGGGGAATGTTACTTAAGAAGGCAAGTTTTTTTCATACCTTTTACCCAACAAATCATTTATTTTCCACAATTCAGCGTAAATAACACCTGAAAGTGTAACTACTGGAGGGAAAAATGATTTTCTTTAAAGGGATGGGGGGGAAATTTTTTAGAAGAAAACCACCCCTGTAGTTGATTGATTGACAGGTTTGATATTATATAATAACACATTAATTATATGCTTGATATCTTTAATGTTTAATTGTGCCTGAATCCCGTGTGTGCAAACAAATTTATGACTGTGTTTTTTTTCCCATGACTTGAAAATTAATGTTTTGATGAATTAGTTATTATATATTGGAGGACCAATTGATTAATTAATTGATTGGATTAATTTGGTTTGTATCTAGACATGAGTTGCTCCGCCTATTCCCTGACCAGGGTAGTTGTCCCTCCTATCAGGATAAGATAGATCTCTCAGACCATATCAAGTAAGTGAAGGAAGCCCCCTGATTATATAACACTTGAGGGTTCAAGTTCCGACAGTGGTCTGTGCTCTTCTAAGAGAAGGGGGTGAGATGGGGTTACAGATCTATAGTTCAAGTTCCGTCAGTGGTCTAAAGCCTTATCCTTATACATAAGATTTAAAACTAGCTTACTCAAGATATTTACTAAAATTTGCTTTTGTACAGATGCATGAAAACGACTTTTGTGATATTATTGAAATAGCTCGAAATTACAATTTACATGGTCCTGTACTATTTTTTCATGTTATGTCTTTATATTTTCATAAATCATTCCTTTCTTATTTTCAATATTTACAAGTCCTCTCTCCCAAACTCTCAGCCGTCTGGTCAGTTTTGAGGTTTCCACAATTTTCTTTTATTCTAATTAAAACAAACACAATGATCCCCGTATGCAAAATTTCATTAAGATTGCTAATAAAATGAAGTAAATTGGTCTAAGAAACTCAAATCCTATATTAGTTATCCAGTTATTCTATACAAAATATTGCAGTTGAAATTTCGCCTTTATCTTGAAAAACAAAAAAGTTACACAGCCTTGGAAGTTTCCGAGGTCAGTCTGGAGACTGAAACTTTAGAGGCTCACACCTCACAAACCAGAAGTCACAGAGTACTCTAGTTTTAACTTTCTTTCTCTCTTACATAGCTTAATAAGATATTTTAATTTTATCCGAATCTATGATGATGACTTCCAGGGGATGGCTTAGTTGAAAAATAATAGTTCCTTATTCTCCAGTGCGTACAGTAGTTGGGAGAACCACTACACTATCCTGGAGAACGGATCCTTACTTATCGACCAGTATGGTTGGAGAGATCGTGGACAGTTCAGGTCATAGTTATTAATTTTTTATAAAAACTAGGGGTGTATTTTTTCTTATATCAACCTCCCCCCCCTCACTCCAACCTCTTATTAAAAGTCATTTTTTGCCCCAGAAATAATTTTTAGGTAGAAAGTATCAAAAAGGATTGAAAAACTTTCCTTTTGAGGTCCAATTTTTCGACCCAGATTATCCTTAATTAAACCTCTCCTCCCCCCCCCTGTTGTAATTCTGAAAAATTGTTCCAGACAAACTGGGTATATTTTTTCTCTTAAAAAATGAAAATAATATTTTATCTTGATAGGTGTTATGTGGATAATGGTGTTAGTAACTCTACTGAAACTATAAAACTCTCCCTCAATATTAAATACAGGTTCAATACACTGAATACTTATGTTTCCTTACGATGACGGAGACCGAAAGTAATGAATTTGAACCGGTAGAACCTAGTTCAGCGACGTAGCTAAATTCATTAAATTCGGTCCCGGGTTATTTTTAATCGCGTTTCTTAGAAAATGATTTTATGAAAATAAAAATGTTAGCAAATAAACAGATCATTTAATTCTTTGTTCATTTGTTTTATCCCTATAGTAGCAGGTAAAGTAAAGGGTCTAAAGCCATATTTAATTTCTTCAGCAAGAAACTCGATGTTTTAAGTTCTTATTCACAATTTTGGTCCCCGTATTAGAATGAAATGAATCGGACTGAAAATTCTCCATTAATTCGATGCTTTTAACAATCCTTTTTATTTTGACGCTTCTTAACATTTTGTATTTTAGCTTTGTGTTTATTCCAAATATTCTACGTTTTTTGTGATATAACGTCCCTGATATGATGTTAATTGTTTATTTTTAGGAACAATGTTTACTACATGTCCCTGGCTTATGGGTTTGCTGGGGCTGCAGCTTTTCTGGGTCTCACACTTCTAGGCAGCCTTTTCATTTATAGAAAAATTATATTAATTTTTAGATAGTTTAAAGCTCTTTTTATAAATTGGATATTTTCAGGTGCAATATTTTATTTTCAGAATATTTTTAGACAATTTATCCCCTCAGCATTATCAACAGTACTTAATAAACCTTCTAGATATATAGAGATAAATTAAATGGCTGTAACTAGGTAAACTGGTTCATTATATACTCTGGAACTACGGCTGCTGCCTATGCTGTAGATGCTGCAGCTGCTGTAAGGATCAGCTCCCACCTAAAACTAAAAAGTTAACAAAGGTAAAATCAGATTTTCATATTCATTGATCGATTGATTTAAAAAATATTACAGGAAGTTCTGTGTATATGGGAGCTTATGGGGGTTAAAGCTTTGAAGGCCAAGGCCCTTCATTTTAAGTCTTTGTTTTATGTACCATTCTTTTCTGTTAAATGGAACATCGATAAAAAAAAAATGTTGAATACCAAGAGTGCCCCTGGATATTAAATCTTCCTGTTCCCTTTGTGGGAATAAACAAAATGAATCAATTAGTCTAAAAAAAATTATAATAATGTTTTGTTTTTTGGGTTGATTGTTGATTGATTGTTTGATTAGTTGATTATTTTAGGTTGTGGATTCCATCGAGACATACAGGTTGATAGAGCAATAACATGATCATCTGTAACTATTAATCCCCACCCCAACCGCTCTCACCATTCTGCAATTACATGCTCTTGTTCTCCTCTTAATATTTTGTAAATGGCATTTAATTTGATTAAAAGACGATGACAAGCAGTGGCGGATATAAGGGGGGTTATTGGGGTTATTTACCCCCCCCCCTATCCCCCCCCCCCGGATCTATATTTCTATCACTTGTCATTAAGGATTCAGCAGTTAGAGAAACTACGAGAAAACTATAATCAGCAGAGTCAGAGAATCAGGGATTTATATTTAAACATAAGTATTAATATAAAAGTAATGCAAAGAAACACACAGTGCCATTATATCTTTATCCATAAAATTTACCTTAAACAATTTTAACATTAAAATTAAGAATTTGAATTTTATTTAAGAAGAAATCTAATTTTGAAAATTGTTTTTGGGAAACCAAATTAGCAACACTCAAAGAAATGTTTGTGCTGGATACGGATCCATTTCTTACAGGAATGGATCCTAAGCACTGTATAAATAATATAGTAGATCCTAGCGTTGTGTCTGTGTTTATTGAAGTGGAGAGGGAGCTGTAAGGTTTAATCTTGCTGTTCTCATGTTTAAATATATTGATTGATTGATCCAGGGATAATTGTACGTTGCAGATGGAGAAGGTTAGAGAGAACTATAACAATCAGGCAAAATCAATTAAGGTAACTTTTCATTTAATTATCAAAGTAAAGAAAGAGAAACCAGGGACCGAATTTAATGAACTGGAGAGGTCGCTACCTTTGGCCAGTTCAAATCCTCATGAACCTTTAACCTTGAATCGGCGATTCAAGAATTTAACCGGTAGTATGTAGTTCAGCGACCTTGTTTTATTCATTGAATTCGGGCCTTAAAGGATCAACCTTTATCTTAAGAATAAGATATTGACGATCAAATTATTGTGCGTCCTCGATAGCGCCTCTCAATAATGTGTCCTCTTTTGTAAGAAAATGTTGACAGATATGATGAGGGATGTGTACACTGTACACTAGTCTCATATTTCAAATGTTATTAAAGTTATGTTTTAAGTCGAGAATATAAGTCATATTTTTCCAGTTTTATCCCTCTATTTGTCTAGGATATAAAAACCTACGGATCTGCCCAGTGTACAGGAGTGAAGGATCAATATTTTGATCAAATCACAAAGATCCGCGAATATTCTTCCGGTCAGCTGGACAGGTCAGTGATATTCCACCGGTCAGCTGGACAGGTCAGTGATATTCCTCCAGTCAGCTGGACAGGTCAGTGATATTCCTCCGGTCAGCTGGACAGGTCAGTGATATTCCTCCGGTCAGCTGGACAGGTCAGTGATATTCCTCCGGTCAGCTGGACAGGTCAGTGATATTCCTCCGGTCAGCTGGACAGGTCAGTGATATTCCACCGGTCAGCTGGACAGGTCAGTGCTAAGGATAAATTCAACGAAACATTGATTCACCAGTTTCAAAATAACATCAAGCCTATGGCTCCATTTAAAAAAAAAATTTACTGTTTTATATCTTAATTTGTCTATTAAGATTTTGTGTGCATTGAATACATTTTTAAATCAACAATCATAACAATTGTAATTTCCCCAGGTGCCACGAAAACTACATATTCCAGAGGCAGAGACTGAGGTAGGATTTAAACATAACATTACAGCCAAATTATCGGAGAAACTAAAATAAAATATAGAACATATTATCTGAGAATAGAAAATAACATTTAGGACATATTATCTGAGAAAATAAAATAATATTTAGGACATATTATCTGAGAAAATAAAATAACATTTAGGACCTATTATCTGAGAAAATAAAATAACATATAGAACATATTATCTGAGAAAATAAAATAATATTTAGGACATATTATCTGAGAAAACAAAATAATATTTAGGATATATTATCTGAGAAAATAAAATAACATTTAGGACATATTATCTGATAAAATAAAATAACACATAGGACATTTTATCTGAGAAAATAAAATAACATATAGAACATATTATCTGAGAAAAAAAAAAATAACATATAGGACATATTATCTGAGAAAATAAAATAATATATAGAACATATTATCTGAGAAAAAAAAATAATATTTAGGACATATTTTCTGAGTAAATAAAATACTATTTAGGACATATTATCTGAGAAAAAAAAAATAATATTTAGGACATATTATCTGAGAAAATGAAATAAAATTTAGAACATATCATCTGAGAAAATAAATTAAAATTAGGACATATTATCTGAGAAAATAAATTAAAATTAGGACATATTATTTGAGAAAATAAAATAACATTTAGGCCAAATTATCGGAGAAAATAAAATAAAATTTTAGGACATATTATCCGAGATAATAAAATAACAAAAAATAGCTAAGTTAATAACGGGAATAAAAGACAAAAGACAATCAAACAAAAAAAAATAACATTCTACCTTGGTTAAAAGTACTTGCGCCAAAAATCTTGAAAAATAATGATTGATTTTAATTTTTTTTTGCGCAGTTCACAAGAACACATTTGGCTCACACCTTTCCAGTCAAGATAGGGTTTTATTTTTTTTGTGTGTATTCTAGTCATGTTTATCTCAATAGTAACTGATATGATGGGCATATTTCAATTTTTGTGTGTATTCTAGTCATGTTTATCTCTATAGTAACTGATATGATGGGCATATTTCAATTTTTGTGAAAAAAAAATGAAAAAAGGTGAAAGTTTTAATCCATTGGCACATCCTGAAAAAAATTTTTAAGAATTTTTTAAAAATTGTTTTTGAAAATCTTGCAAAATTATGCAACATTCTGGCGACCTTGCATCTCGGTACCAAAAGTGACTCTAAAATTGAGCACACCGAGTGCATAGTCATTAATCATTAGTTAACTAGCTAGTGCATTTTTTATTATTAAGATTTTTTTCGTATTTTAGGAAATTTTCTGCTCAGAATTATTTAAAAATCCGCGAAACAAAGCAGTATACCCAGAAAACTTTGAACAGGTAATATTTAGTCCGTATTTAAATTAAATAAACAAACAAATTTGAGATCATTGAATTACCTTTTTAAAAATAATGTGTCATTGCATATAACAAATTTCTTTGTTCGATTTCGACGATGTTTTTTTTAAACAATTTTTTTCATAACAAGAAACATGCTTTTATTTAACGTTTTTAAAAAGTATTTGAAGACTGTGATTGTCCGTTCAGATGTTATCAGTCTGAAAACCAGAATATTCATCAACTCGAAAACCAGCATTCGTCATTCTCATTTTAACTCCAAATAGCCCAGGATTATTTAAAAATAAAAGAATATTTGTGATGTTCAGGGTTCTGGACAACATGCCGGCCTTGTACCTGGACTTATCCTCTTGCAGACAGGGATACGGGGACCAGGATCTCAGGGAGTGGCAGGAGGAGATGGATAAAAGGTGCATTAAAGGGACAGTTGAACGTAGTTTCAAGTAACCCTCCACTATACCTTTATCTGATCAACAATTAGAAAAGATTTCGTCCATTTTCTTTCTTTAAGATTGTTTCATTAATCCGAAAGTTACTTTTAAAGATAACAGAAATTACAAAGATTTAAAAATAGAAACAAGGGGAAAAATTTAAGGTACCTTTGTGAATGGGTATGTCACACTTTGTTTTATGGAGGTTTGCTTGATATTACGTCTTCACTCTACAGTTCCTTTAATAGTTAATTCCAAATAGATGGCAACGTAGAATTTGTTCACTCTTAGTACAGCTGTATTCTCACGTCACAAGTGTCAATTCAGTTTTTCTGTCCGACAAAATTATTAATAATAGTAATATTTTTAGAATTAAGTGCCTATCTTACAGTAAAATAAGTACAATTATTTTTCATCTTTATTTTCTGATTTTACACTTTTTTATTTAATCTTTGAAAACATGTCAACTAATGTGAGATAATTTCGTTCTCCTTGCTTTATTTCACACCTCGTGTATTATTGGTTAATTTCTCTGTTGCCAACTATTGTACTTGATAATTTATTAAAACCCAAATAGTGGGGATGGGGGGATGCAGTGGAACAAACTGAACCTTAAGATTTGATAAATCCTATTAAAAATGTTAAGATATTTAATATTATTGAGAGTTTTATGACTATGAAATAGTAAAATATAAGCTACACTTACTAATCTTGACAATTTATCTCATTTATATGACAATGAAAAATAATATTGGAAAGTTTTGATAATAATAATAATAGTGATAATAATAATAATAATGATAATAACAGGAATATTAGTTTCTCTTATATTGAGGATTTCTGAACTTTTAAACTATCTAGGGAGGCAGAGATGAAGGATATACTGGATATTGAGAAGAATATGAACCTGGGAGATATGGCGCTCAGTGACTCTCAGTCCCTCTACTACACCCCGACAGAAACACCCATGAGGGACCTCTCCCTCTCCCCGCTGAAGGACGGAGGGGAGATTGAGGTGGCGAGGTCCCCGGAGAAGAGTAAGAAGGGGCACAAGAGGATGGTCAGTAATATCAGCAATCTTCTCCCCTTCTGGTGGGGGAATCAGCAGGGAATAGGTGTGCTCAGTGTAAATTATATATTGGTTTATTCTTTTAATAATACCCTCTCCGGCCTTTTTTCACTATTATATAAAACTACAACAACTAAGTTACTCTTTTTAGGTCATCATATATAATTAATAGATTTTCCTATGCACATCGTGCTTACATTCTTGTCATTTTTAACGTTGAATAATATTTTACTGCAACTATTTTTAATATAAAAGGAGGAACAATTTATGAATTTGCAATTCGCAAAGTTTCATTTTTTATTTGTGGATTTTTAAAACCTAAATTTGTAAGGCAAAGTTTTTGAATTTCGAACGGCCAGGAACTTTTTCCTTTTTTGTGAGCCCTGACCGGTTCAGCAGTTTTGACGTTTAATAGGTGCAAATACAGGGTGTCCCACAAAACATGACAGTTGGTGAATAGTTTAGAATGTCTTTTTCCATAATTTGTTGAGTTGTTTGGTACCAAAGATCAATAAAAATATTATATGGGAGTCATGTTATATTAAAATTGATTTTAAAGTAAAAGATAATGAAGCAAAAGGTTGTTTTAACTAAAAATAACGATTTTTTAAATGTCATGTTTCGTGTGACACCCTGTAGTTAAACAGGCAACCTAATTATATTCACTTTTAATATTCCTGTACTTCTATCAATTTATCCATTTATTTATTAAATTGATTATCCTTGGTCCTTTTTTATGTATTTAATAATTTTTTTATTTATTTATTTAGTTGAAACCGTTGCTATAGTGGAGAACACCGGACGCCACGACGAACCCACAGAGATGGACAAACTCCTTCAAGAATCCATTCATGCCCAGAATGAAGACGACGGTAACGAAACCATCGTTGTCGAAATATTATCACACGAGTCTCAAGAAGACGACCAACCATCGCCAATACATTCCAGCGATAAGATGGAGATCTCCTTAGATTCCATAAAACAAGAATCTGACAAAATTTTAGCAGAAACTAATTTTCCTGAGAAAACCGCAATGTTAACAGCCAATGGAAATTGTCCCCCATTGCAGGATGTGGGAGAAATGGAAGGAAACAGCACTCCTAACCAGCTGGAAGATGTGAAAGAAATTACGGGAAATGTGCTTGAGGAAAAGAAGGAAGTGGCTGAAAATCAGCCATTGGAGCTTGAGACTAAACAAGAAATGGCGAGGAATTTTCCCGAGGATAAGCAAGAATTGGCGGGAATCATGAAAAACAGCCCAGAAAATGCAGAATATGTTAGCTGTGATCAATTAGAAGCAGGTCCTGAAGCATCAGGATCAAACAAGTTCACTCAGTTAGATGATATAAAGAAAAGCACTTGTAACGGTAGTTGTCATGATATAGAAAATGTTTCATGATTAACCGCCTGAATAGTCAGCACTATTTAGGTCGTATTCATTACAGCATAAAACTGATATCAAGTCAGATAAAAATAATGGACCACTTTTTAAAGTATAGATTTTCAATAATCATTGTTTTTATTGCACAGTTTTATCGTATTCCCCGCTCCTGTCTTCCCATAAATGTTCTTATTATTTATATTGTTTCCAAATAGCCAAGTTTTAAGATTAGAAAATCAGCGGAGTTTTCTAAGGTTTGTGATTTTAGTCATTCCGTCGCTTTCCCCGCACATACCGCTAAATTCCCAAAAATTACACTGTTAATTTAAAAGGGGTGTATATTTTCCAGAAAATCATTTTTTTTCACAAGATAGGTATGTTTGCGCTGAGCGGAATTTTATGAAAGGTTGGCAGAATTGGGGAACATAATTGAATTTTGGGGGAAAATAAAGAATTTATTTGAAAAAAATGATGAAAAACTCAATATTGACCCCTGTAATCTTGTCCTCAATATAACTACGAAGGGAAATATATTAACCCCTGTAATCTTGTCCTCAATATAACTACGAAATGAAATTTATTGACCCCTGAAATCTTGTCTTCAAGATAAATACGAAGGGAAATATATTGACCCCTGTAATCTTGTCCTCAATATAACTACGAAGGGAAATATATTGACCCCTGAAATCTTGTCTTCAGAATAAATACGAAGGAAAATATTTTGACCCCTGTAATCTTGTCCTCAAGATAACTACGAAGGGAAATATATTAACCCCTGTAATCTTGTCTTCAAGATAACTACGAAGGGAAATGAAATATCGACCCCTGTAATCTTGCTTCAATTTAACTATGAAGGGAAATATATTGACCCTTGTAATCTTGTCTTCAAGATCAATTCAAAGGGAAATATATTGACCCCTGTAATCTTGTCTTCAATATAACTACGAAGGGAAATATATTTACCACTGTAATCTTGTCTTCAATATAACTACGAAGGGAAATATATTGACCCCTGAAATCTTGTCTTCAATATAACTACGAAGGGGAATATATTGACCCCTGTAATCTTGTCTTCAAGATAAATACGAAGCGAAATATATTGACCCCTGTAATCTTGTCTTCAATATAACTACGAAGGGAAATATATTGACCCCTGTAATCTTGTCCTCAAGATAACTACGAAGGGAATTATATTAACCCCTGTAATCTTGTCTTCAAGATAACTACGAAGGGAAATGAAATATCGACCCCTGTAATCTTTTCTTCAAGATAACTACGAAGGTAAATATTTTAACCCCTGTAATCTTGTCTTCAATATAAATACGAAGTGAAATATATTGACCCCTGTAATCTTGTCTTCAATATAACTACGCAGGGAAATATATTGACCCCTGTAATCTTGTCTTCAATATAACTACGAAGGGAAATGAAATATCGATCAGTTGTGATAATCTTATTAGAGTAAAAAATAATGCGTAAAGAAAATTTAAATAATTGTTAACTCACGCTGCTTCTTGAACTAAAAATTTCCCTTTTCTCCTAGAAACCTATTAATTCCAATTCATTACAAAACTGCAAACTTTTTGTGTCTAAACCATTCTCAGCATTTCCCAGTTCATTTCATAAAAGTACATGTTGTAAATTTGTGTATTAAATGTCGAGTTTATTTGTTTCAACGTTCTAGTTAAGTGCAAATTGTTAACGCGTACTTAAAAAGTTGTACTTGTTATTATAGATACATATATCACTAGTTTTAAGTTCTATTTCGGGAATAATAGAAATACAGAAAAATTATTTGAAAAAGAAGTTTAAAAAAAACTGATCGCAATAGCTAACACATTTAAAATAATCTGTTAATCTGTGAATAAACAGAAAAATAACTTTAATTCATCGGAAGTAATGTTTACAAAAAATATAAAATAATAAAGTTTCGCGAAAGATTAAAAACATTTTAACAAGGGTATACATTTTCTTGAAAAAGCATCCCTTTTTCTCATCATTTTGATGTCCAATTTTCCATCCCCCCCCCCTTGAATCTATATAACCCCAAATAAAAGTCCACATTCCTATGGGTTATTTTTAGGATTATTATTATTATTACTAACAAAGAAAAGTGAAATATATATGTTTTAAATCTTGTTAAAAAGTACCAATTGTAAAGAGAACTATCTAATCATGCAAAATTTCAGACCGAAAATGTCTGACGATGAGGATATTCAGTACATCAAGCGGAAGAAAGTGGTTCATTTCGGAACCCTCAGCGAGAACAGAGGAGAGTCGTCAGTTGAAAATATACAGGTAGAGACCATGTGACGCTACTAGCCTCTACCCCGGGCTCCTCAGCGAGAACAGAGGAGAGTCGTCAGTTGAAAATATACAGGTAGAGACCATGTGACGCTACTAGCCTCTACCCCGGGCTCCTCAGCCATTTCAGCTGAATTTCAGATTAACGAGGTTATACGGCTAGCACGTTGAAGTCACTTTGTTTCCCTCCTAACAACTACAAACAAACTTAACAATGAATATTCGTCTCAAACTCTGATTTTTAAATACTTAATATCTTTGCATCCTAATACTGTCGACCTGTTAAACTACCAACTTTTGTGAGAGCAAATAGTTAATGTTGTGAATATCTAAGTTTTTCGCCATCTTTTTGCATAGATTTAGGGATAAAAAATGTTATTATATCTTGTTATTACGCTCATTAATCAACCACCATTACTCTTAGAAAGATCATTTTAGGTATTTTATCGAGTAGTAATCAAGCCGAGGCTAGTTCTTATCATTTCTTTGAAACTTTATTTACCAGCATCTTTATTAAAATAAGAACTGGGGTATCAATCTACTGTTATAGTAGTCCACTGTGCTTTTTGATAAAAATTTAGCTGTTTGAGGAAGTGTTAATTCAGTTCCTTTATTTTTAAAGGTGTGAAAAATTCTGAAGAATGGCATTTTGTGATTGTGTAGACTCTACACACTGTAGAGTGTACCTTCACTTGGACCCTTTGAAATATCTGAAATATCCATGGAACAAAATATAAAGCTGATATTATTCTAGATATCTTCCGAGTATATTGAGATGGACAAGGACGTGTTGTCCAGCGACAAGCAGGAGATGCTGGAGGAGTTTGAGCGCAGGCGCCGCGTCCGCGCCATAACGGTGTCCACTAACGACTCCGAGGTGAAGTCCGAGCTGCGGCTACTGGGGGAACCTATCTGCTTGTTCGGGGAGGGTCCAGCTGACAGGAGAAACAGGTAAAAAACGAGATTAAAGAGACTGTTGTCGACTTTTTATTTAATCTTTATTTTTTATAAAACCTAAAAATAGTAAAAAAAATGCCGAGATGTTTCGCCCTAATTCTCTATCAAAAGAGTTCAAGGTCAGAAACAAAAGTTTTGGTTGTGTTAACTATAAATGTGTAAACAAAGATTTTTTCCCCCATTTTCATTCTAAAATTAAAAATTCGTATCATTTTTAATTACAACAAATTATTTCTTGAATGTTACATTATCTTCAATATCTTTTTAGATTGCGTGAATTGATAGGGAAGATTGGTGCTGATGTTCTTCAAAAGAAGAAAATGCAGGTAAAGTAGTTGGTCATTAGTTGGTCGATAGATGGTAATTTGTTGGGGTTATATGGTCATTTGTTGGTCGTTGGATGCTTGTTGGATGGTCTTTGAATGTTCGTTGGATGGTCGTTGAATGGTCTTTGGATAATCATTTAAACTACATACAACCAAAGTTAATGTTCACAGGGGTGTATGTAATCTTGAAAAACCTTTTTCTCCTCTTTTCCCCAAAAAGTGTGTTTGCGCTTAGCGCTAAACCTTTTTAAAGGATTCATTTATGTATTTTTGGGTAAAGAATTTGTCCCCAGAGCATTAAAAATTATTCTTGGGAAAACAAACCCCTAAATGTTTATTAATTAGTTTTTTTTCAGTCTGAAGTAGTAGAAGAAAAGAAAGATGATGAATCTACTTGGTATCACGAAGGGCCCGAATCTCTCAAAATAGGTTATTTTTTGAAATTAAAATTATCAGAATTTTTGACGATGAAGAATGAAAATACATAACGTTCTTCAAAAAAAAATTGTTAATTTTTTTTAAGCACGTGAATGGTTGGCAAGCTACAGTATACCACGAGCTGTTGCGCGCTTAAGTCGTCTTCGCGAAGAATCCGATTTGCCAGAGAAAACAAAGATGGCGAAGAAGCAAGAAATTCAGAAGAAAATGAAAAGTTTAGACGTCGAGGTATTGTATAACATTTTATTTTGTTAAATTTGGTTAAATGATCAAGAATTTTTCAACCGTTTTTACCGAAAAGAAAACTTTAGTTTATATAGAAAGAATATGTGTAACAAAGAATAAACTTAAGAAGATTGAAAAAGAAGAAAACATATTTTGAATTAAAGTCTTAAAATATGAAGCCTACTCATCAAAATAAATGAAATAGACAATCCCGGGGGCCTGCTTTACATCGATTGATTGATTGATTTATTATATTAGGCCAGCCAGATAGTGGATACCCGTCCTGTATCCTGGTGTCAGTTTAGTCCTGACTCCAAAATGCTGGTGACTGGTAGCTGGTCTGGGGTCTGTAAACTCTGGAGTGTACCTGACTGCAAGGAGGTCAGTACAGTACATGAAGCCGGGTGTTCACTGTACAACTGTCTATAGGGAGTACATGATGACTCCTACTTATAAATCTCATTAATTTTTATTTAAACATGTTGTACAATTGTTTTTTGGGGGGTTAGGGGAACGTAAGGGGATGCCAGGTTGGCAATTTTCATACAATGTTCATAATGTTTTTTTAATTCAAGATTTCTTTAAATAAGATCAACTTTCTTCATTTCTTGTGTATTTGTTATTTATAAAATTACAACTTCAAGAAATCTTGATAAAGTCTAAAATCATTATAAAAAAATTGTGATCTAGATCCGACCACTACGTGGACATACAACCCACGTGGGATCTGTCGTCTTCAATCCTAAATCTACTCTCGGTCTGGATCCTGCAGAACCCAACCTGGCATCCTGCGCAGCTGATGGTTCCGTCAAACTCTGGAGTTTAGACTCAGAGGAACCGGTAGCAGACATTGAAGGTCAATTTGATTTTAAAATCGAATTCTTATCATTATTATTACTGTACAGTTTCTTATGCTGAAGGGATCATTGTTAACAGAATTCAGAAAACAATTTGTTTTTTGGATTTTATTTGAAATGTTTTCATTAAGTGATATCTTTAATCATTTTTTTTCTACGGAAATCCATAATAGGTTTTATCTAAAATCATTTTAAATCTGTACACTGGTACAATGTACAGTGTTTGTTACAGAAGATGAGACTGAAGAGAGAGAATTCATAGCTCCCTGTAACTGTATGGGCATTCTTATTTTTGTCAAATTATAAATTATAATAGAAAAAGACTATACACGCAAGGAAAAAGACCCCTTCAGAACTTAACATTCAAAGAGTTTCAGCTCGACCTTAAAGTCTCATAGAACCTAAATTGTAGTTGGAAAATTCTAAATGTACTTATATAAACTTGACATACTTAATGTTGGCAAAATAATTTCCAAGTTGACCCCAAATTTAACTGTTAAGGTCATGATGCGCGAGTATCTAGATGTGCATATCATCCTAGCGGTCGGTTTCTTGGAACAGCAGTCTGGGACAACTCATGGAGACTTTGGGACTTAGAACAGCTTACAGAAGTTCAACATCAGGAAAACACTTTTAAATGACTTATCAGAAGACTTTAAGCCCTTAAAGGGACCTATCGAATTAAGTAATTTCTAGTGACCCTGCATTAAAAGATTTCCCAATATGCCGACTCACAGAAATACCCGTTGAAAAGTAGTGTAACGGCAAAATCATTCAATGTGAAAACTGATGAACTCTGGTTTCTGTTGAAAGTGTAACTTTTGATTTTAAATAAATATCAAAAGCTTAAACTTGAAGATGGGTTTTTTAAAACTGTTGATGATAGGAGGGGCATAGTAAAGAGGTTTACTGCCTTGCTTTTCAACAGGTTGGTTCTTATTGGTTAACTTTTAGTTATTGTTTTTTACCGATGGTTTTTGTGTATTCACTTTTTCTCTCTAATCTAACAAAACTGGTTCTATAATATCAGGCTCAAAGTTCTCTCTTTTTTGTTACGCTTCTTTTATTTTTGTATCCTTCTTTATAATTTTTTTTATCTCTTTTTTCATATTTTGCATACAATTCATTTTCTTTTCTCTACTCCTCTTTACAACATATTTGTACATTCATTCATTGATTGTTGGTTGATTCATTGATAAATTGTTCAATTAAACAATTCATTGATCGATTAATTGTTAGATTTTATCAACTAATTGATTAATTGATTGAATGATTTAATGATAGATTGTATAAGTAATTGGTTAATTGATTAGGATGGATCTCTGTGCTGTAGTGGAGGTCTGGATAGTTTTGGTAGAGTTTGGGATCTACGGACAGGACAATGTATCATGTTCTTGGAGGGACATCTCAAGGTAACATTTAGGATTCTAAACAACTATAAAAAATGATTATTTTCTGTTCAGGGTATAACAGAGGTTGACTGATAACCTAATTATTCCATATTCAGGGTATAACAGGGGTTGACTGATAACCTAATCATTCCATTCTTCCCTGCGCCCATCTTCTAAATTAATTGTGAACATGTTCTCTTTGTGTACATCGTAAAACAAAACAAAAATAATTCGCGGATTTTCACAAAAAATTTCGTGGATTTTCAACATTTTCAAAAATATAATGAAGATCGAATTTTGAAATTTTGATCATTCTTAAACCTTCCCTAGGGTCCCTAGATGTCCCACAAATAATTTGGGCGCGATCGGTTCAGCCGTTTTGAAGTTTATTGGATACAAACAAACAAACAAACAATCAAACAGACAGACAGACAAGCCAAATTTATATACAGATTCAGGGTATAACAGGGGTTGACTGGTCTCCTAATTATTCTATATTCAGGGTATAACAGGGGTGGACTGGTCTCCTAATTATTCCATATTCAGGGTATAACAGGGGTGGACTGGTCTCCTAATTATTCTATATTCAGGGTATAACAGGGGTTGACTGGTCTCCTAACGGATATAATATTGTGACCTGTAGTCAGGATAATTCATGTAAAATCTGGGATTTAAGGTAATATTTCAAGTTGATTTTAAAGAAACTGTAGACGTAATTTCAAGTAGCCTTCCATGCATAGAATGGCAAGGTCTGGTATACGATAGTGCCCAGTCCTTTTAAAGCTTTGTCTGATCAAGAATGAAGTAGATTTTCATCTTTAACTTTTTAAAAAATCTATAGTTTATTTTGCCTAAGTGCAATTCTAGTTTCTACTCTAGTTACTAAGAGAGGATATTATCAGAATTAAACACATAAACGACATTGTCTTCTAAATGATTGTTCAGATAAAGATTTAAAGGGAACCGTTGTGAATCTGGAATGCCTTTTTTTAAATGGAGATTACTTGAGTTGAAATTTCTATGACAGTCCCTTGAAAATAATTTAAGTGGTAAGAGATCGATAAATTACTGGTAACCAGGCTATACGTTTTTTCTTAAATCGAACTCTTATTTGCAGTTAATGTGGATGTTGATGATGTAGTTGATGTAGTTGATGTAGTTGATGCCGTTGATACTATTGATGCTGTTGATGCTGGATGATGCTGATGCTGATGCTGATGTTGGTCTTGGTCTTGGTCTTGGTGTTGCTGTTTATACTTTATCTTTTTTGTTCTTGATCCTTGATGTTTAGAAAGAGAAATATTGAGTACACTATCCCAGCACACACTAAACTGGTGTCTAATGTGAGGTTTGAGAAGAATACTGGGGAATATCTAGTCTCTAGTAGTTATGATGGAACTGCCAAGGTAAACGTTTCAGAATGTTTATGTTTTGATAAATATTTAAAAACTGAACCAAATCTAAATAACTGTTCCTGGGTTTAATAAGAGGGTCAACCGGAACTTCTTAAAATTTCCATTTTTTCTATATTCATGTGGATCTGTATTCTGGACCGAGTCCTAGTCAATTCTGGAAGATCAAATAATTTGAGTTTAAAATATCAAAGTTTTACACTATCCAGTTGCAGAGATTTTGGGTTTAACAAATCTGAGTTTGTGACAAAAACTCATTTCCTTTTCTACTTTGTAGGTTTGGGCCAGTAAGACCTGGTTACCCCTGGCTACCTTGAGGGGGCATGATAACAAATTGTCTGGCTGTGATGTATCTCCTGATGGTTCCATGATCGCTACCTGCTCATTTGACAGAACATTTAAACTGTGGAACTTCCAGCATTGAAATCTCCACGAAATATTGTTAACTCCCACACTTGTGAAAGAAACATAATTAAAGAATAAAAAATTCAAAAAGTTGAAGAAAGATATTTGTCCAGTTACAAGCTTCTGTTATGATGTTGAGCTTTATGCCTGCTAGATTTTCAAAAGCACTGGCTTTGTTTCTTCCTGTTTATCTGTCAACACAGTTTTACCTGGATTACTGAATTATTGTTTACGCCATTATTTTTCATTTATTTACATATTTTTAGATGAAATGCTAAGACATTATGAGTTGCAACTCTTCAAATATGCCTTGAACGTGAAATAAAGAATTTTTTATTGAATTAAAACAAATGGGACTCAAGAATGACAGTCTACAGTCTACAGCCTTCTCCTTCATTGACTCCTGAGTGTGTGCGTCCAACCACAAACCCTTTAAAATTCTTGATGAAGTTGTTCCTGCTTAAATCATAAATAATAAGAGCGCAGTACAGTTTGATCTCCTGTATTCTATAGCGAAACATGTAAATACCTAACTTACTAATTACAGTAAGTTAATGAATAATAGCAATAGGTTTAATGCTGTATTTTTTATGAGTTCTTATTAAGTATTGGGTAAATCCTGTAGCTTGTGAAGTGTAAAGTGCAGACGTACAGGAGCATATCAATCTGTGTATAAAATATCCTTTTTCTATATTTAGTCGGTTTAGTGTACTGTACTATTAAACTGTAATCTAATCAGTGAACTATTAAATATGTATTAAATAGAATGTTTTTGTAATGTTATTAATGTATTTGAATATTTCTATTTGTCTTGGGTTTTCCTGCAACTGCAAGCTAAAATTTAGGTTAATATCAGGGGTATTCTTTCAGTAGCTCTTAATGTTTGTTAATTATTTATGAAATATGTCCTCCTATAATCGGCATTTTAAATTTGTTTTTCATTTGAAATCTGATCTATTCCTTTCTCTTTTTTACTCCCATTATTAGCTTTGCTGATATAAATTTTACATTAACAGTCAACTTGTCATTTGAAATAAAAATAAAGCTAATACTTGCTAAAAAATGCACAGAATATGAACATTATATTATTGAATGAATTTAAATGTTATTTCATCTCATTAAACACAGATCTGAAGAAAATTATTTAAATCCTCAAGTATTTCACCTGTTTAGCATAGGCTCAACTTATATAATTCTTAAGGTTTCAGCGAATGGAATATAGAAAGAAATCTTTCGTCATATGCCAAACTAAGTATTTATCACAGATCAATATGAGAGATATGATCTATATATATATTTGTTATAATTTATTTGTACATTTGTTATACTGTACATATTGCATATCTATGACCAGTGAAATTATCCCAAAATATTCTAATGTTGATTAAGAAGATTCTTTGGTAATTATTTTTTGTTTTGTTTTCAACAATGAATTTATAGAAGCAAAGGTGGGAAAAGACGAAAAAATGTAAGTATTTTCTTACAATTATTTTTTTATTTTGAGTATAAACTTTTTGTTTGTTTTTATAGAACGAATATGATACGGTCTAGCTAATAATGTGGATAAAAAAGGAAAAAATTAGATTTTACGAAACCTGTGTTTGAAGACCTGACCTAGCTCTACATAAGACAATTGTCCGTTTTCATTATATTTTTTAAGAACATTATTTTAGGACTATTATTCTCCTAATAGTAATTTTAATCTGACTGACGAGTTGTATTTAAACCTCTAAAATAAAACGATGCAGTTATTTATATTTAAATATTTAAAAGGCGCTTTAAAATGCCAAATATCGAGCAAATTTGTATTTTTCCACTTAGCTGCTGAGTTTTCTTCTAAAGGGACTGTCTTAGAAATTTCAAGGGACCCTTTACTTAAAGAAGACATACTGGATTCACCATGATACCTTCGTAACCCCGTATCTGATAGAAAATGGGGAGGATAAAGAAGTATTTCTATGGCTTGAAAAAATTTGAATTAGTTTGTAAAAAGAAACATATTAGAGAGTAATTTAACCACACATCGGAGAGTTCACTGGAGAGAAACCATTCAAATGTGATAAAAGTTTTCTAAGAAGAACGTTCTTGCCAGACATCTTAACACTGGAGAGAAACCATTTAAATGAGGAGTGTGTGATGAATCATCATCTAACCACACACATGAGATCATAATTTGGAGAATAACCATTCAAATGGGGAGTGTGTGAAAAAAGGTTCTCAAGACAACACATTTTAATCCTACATCTGAGAGTTCATACTGGAGAGAAGCCTTTTAAATGTGGAGTGTGTGATAAGGATTTTGCTTATAGATCAACTTTTATATCACACATGAGAACTCACACTGACAAGAGCAAAGATCAAGATTCTGAGAAAAGTTTTGATGAAGAAGATCAAGATCAAGATAATAGCTCTGACAAGGGCAAAGATCAAGATCATATCAATAGTTCTTATGAGTCAGGCAAAGATCTACATGAGAAGATCCAAGATAAGAATAAACTGCAGGTTGAGACAGATTTTAATGTTAATCATGACGATGAGAACATTGAAAATATTGAAGAAGATATTGATGTTGATGAGAATGAAGAAGAACCATTACCTGAAGAATCTATCATTGTAGATGAGAACATTAATAATAATAAAGAGGATATTAATGTTGATGAGAATGGAGCAGAACAAGTACCTGTAGATCCCGAATCTATCATGATAGATGAGTCAGGAAGGAAATGGACAAGAATATTATATAATGTTTCAAGTCAGGAAGCAGAGGAGTATTTCAAGGATAAGCTTGAAATGTAGTTGGTTTACAACAGTACTGAAAATTCATCTTTTAAAGTAGAAATGTACCATAGTTTATTAACCTCTTTGTGCCAAAATTAGCTCATATTATTTAGAAATTTATTGAAACAAATTTTGTATTTTTATGGCCATTCTTTGAGGTCTTCTAATTTATTTTGAAAATTGGTGTTTCTAAACCATTTAAAACTTAAATCATTTACTTACTAAAAACCTTTAGATACTTGTTGTAAATATTGATTTATTAAAATCTAAGTTCCAATCTAGTTAGCTATTATTGCATAAGTTTGTGACTAACTGAAAATCATGGACAAGTGGAAAAGATATGAAAATCATTAAAATAACATATCTTTATTTTCAGAAAAAATGACGACTTGGAAATCAACATTTCAAATCCAAACTATTTCTGGAAAAAGGTGTGAAGCAGTCAAAGATTTTGAAATTAGCAAGAAATTAACGTTTTTCGTGTTCTAACATGATTAAACAAATTAACACTTTTATACAAAGACGACTTTCTCTCTCCGTGAAACGGGTTCCTAGATTCCAACTCTTCAATAAATCACGGAAATTTCTGCGGAAGTAGGGAAAACATATCAAACCGTCAAATGTTTAAAATAAGTTAAATATTTTGAAAATATACAATTTAAAAATAATTTTGAAAACAAATGACAGACATCTACAATTTACAATTTAATTTAATATTTAAAATTTTTTTGATCCATGACTATGACTATGACTATGTCTTTGAAAAGTAAGACTAAAGACCAATGAATAGCTAATCGACTATTTAGTTTACCCTGAAAGTACCCAAATAAGTGAACGGACCCTTTAATAACAAGCCCGGAGTGACTACAAAAAACCTACACTTCAAATTACCTAATGTCAAAACATCCATCTGTCTTAACACCTAAAAAAACCACCCAAAGAGGCGAAACACCTAAGTTTTCAAAACAACCATGTTTTTTTTCTTGAAATGAAATTTAGGTGTTTTGACACTTTGGGTGTTTTTTTTAGGTGTTCAGACAGCAGGGTGTTTTGTAGTCATTTAGAATTGAAAAAATTTAGGTTTTATTACATTTAAATGAAATTTAGGTGTTTTTATCCTGAAATGAAATTTTGGTGTTTTGTATCTTTGGGTGTTTTGAAAAAAGCTGTTCTAACACGTTGGTTGTTTTGAAATTTAGTCCTTTTAAAATATGGGTGGTTATAATAAAGTGTTTTGAATTTAGGTGTTATGTTTTTAGTTGTTTTGTTCCCACTTCGCAAAACCTGCATGTAAAAATAAAGAAAGATTATAATATACCATGATGGGTATTGGATATCATTAGATTTGCTGTAAATCAAATTGTTTTAAAGAAATTGAAATTAAATGTCCTCATTTTATTTTTCAAATATTCTCTAAAAATATCAATTTTTACTTTTTGTTTTCGTAGAGCGATATTCTATGAGCTATTATCACATTCACCATAAATAATTCTTAAACAGAACACAACGCTTCACACTTTGACCAAACAAACATAATCTATGATCACATTTATAAAATACTTATTCATTAATTAACATTTTAAACCAGTTTATATATTATCTAGGTTTATTGATTAATATCCCAGCAGCAGAAAATCTCTTCATGAAGATAAAAACAATATCATATCAAATTGAGTTGTATTGTATCAGTGTGTATAGATGTTACAAAATGAACAGAAACTCAAGAAAACAAGGTTCTAGTAGGGACCACACCTGTCTTATATGTGGAAAACAAAATTAGAGCAATTTTAATCTTGAAGTTCATATGAGATTTCACACTGGAGAGAAACCATTCAAATGTGATGTGTGTGATAAAAGGTTCTCTCAGAAGAACATTCTTGTCAGACATCTCAAAGTTCACACTGGATCATTAGATTTGCTGTAAATCAAATTGTTTTAAAGAAATTGAAATTAAATGTCCTCATTTTATTTTTCAAATATTCTCTAAAAATATCAATTTTTAATTTTTGTTTTCGTAGAGCGATATTATATGTAATAACTTAACAAACCAGTGGCCGAATTTAAAGAATTTGAGCTGCGGTTTAAATTTAAGCCGCGGTGGTTTAAATATAGTTGGTTCCACTTAAAATTGTATCAAATGTTTCAAAATTTAAGCCGGCGCTGAATTTAAACCGGGTTTTGGCGGATTTAAACCGCGGCTAAAATTCTTTAAATTCCATCTCTGCTTGTTTAAATTTTCTGGTTTGTCTAGTTCTATTTATGAATTGCTATTATTTATAATAGTTATGATTTGAATGTTGGCTTTTTTAGGGTTGTTTAATGATATCTCATTAGATGGAAGAAGATAACAAAAATCTCACTCAAAGTTTTTTGCTAGATTTCATGTAAAAATTATTAAGGACATGAAAATGCTTTTTGGTATGGTTCTACATCAAAAACTACCATGCCAATTTTAATTCATATTTTCCCTTGAAAGTTGAGGGCTTTATTCTGGAAAAAATATTTGTCTACAGGACCATTGCAGAGAGACTGCCTTTGGAGCTAGTGTTTCTCATCAAACTTGTCCAAAGTAAAAATTCAATCACCCAGCGTAAATTTAAAATTGATGAGTGAGAGGGTTTTTTAAGTCTCTATTTATAGTGCAAGTACGTTACTCAGTTAAACCGATTTTTTGGTAAAATTTATCTATGTTACTTTGTTAAAAGTTGATTCAACTTGTACTTACTTACAAGTTGATTGAGTAAGATTATTTTTTTACATTTTTCCTCGTTATGGTAATCATGAACATGGAGAATGGAGATCAAGTTTCTAAACGGGGATGTTTATGTCCCCAAGATTCTAGGGGGGTAATTACCCCATGGATTCTGGGGGAGGGGTATACACCACTGATCTCGTCTGACTCCAGGGAAGGTTTACGATGATCGAATTTTCAATCTATAACTTTGCTTGTCTGTCTGTCTGTTTTTATCCAACAAACGTCAAAACGGCTGAACCGACCAGGCCCAAATTTTTTTTGGACCTCACGGAACCCTAGGGAAGGTTTAAGGATTATTGAAATTTCAAATATTTGCAGAATTCGATTTTTGAAAATTTTGAAAGTCAACGAAATTTCTTTTTTTTAATTGGCAAAATATTTTTGTTTTACAATGTAATCAAAGAGAAAATGTTTACAATTGAAATAGAAGGCATAATAGAAGTAAATATCTATATTTATAGATATAAAACAGCTTGCATACAAAGTTATCAACAATTGAAAGGGGGTCTGTTGGATAAATTTGACATTCTTAATTCTTCAAAGGTTTGTGTTTGTGTGAGTCGGACACGCCAGTTTACAAATAGAACACAACTTCAAATTACGCCTGCGGTTCCTCTAAATGGTCTCTAGGTTTATAAAATAGCGTTTAACTATAGGGCTAAACAATGTTCTGTAAAGAAATGATAATTTTGAAAATTCACAGAAATTTCTGATAATAAATAGAAAGAACCTGTTCATTTTCAAATCGTTATCGAATGAAACAAATCATTCATGAACAAAAGTAAATGTCCTTTTGAAGACAACGCTAAGTGCAGTTGTTAAGTTCAATGGTTTTAATTGCACACAAAAATTACCCCTAATTAAAGCGATGTGATTTCATTCCTAATCAAATTTAATCACAATCAAGGTACTAATGCAAGGAAAGTTATTTCAGAGGTGTACGCATTTTTGTACTGTCTTTGGACGGAAAAGTAAAAACAAGACGGATGGCACAGCTTGACATGGAATCCATTTTCACAAAAATAATCTATGAAATATTCTGGTCATAAGAAACTATTATGTAAATTTTTAAAATCATCAAAATTAAATGCTTTTATCCTCCTCGGATACTAGACGAACACTGATGCATCTATTCTTGTTTACAAATTCCGCCCAAAACAAACAACAAAGAAAGATGATACAACTTTCTGTTGTGGCTTTAGTGTGGTTGTTTTCTGTTTAACTAATTTAGTCTTTGTTGTTGTTCTATAGTTGTTTGTTTTATATGCTAATTGTAATTTTTTTTTTAAATAAACATACATTGCCCCCTCCCCCACTAACTCAAAATTCGGAGTTTCGTATCTGTGTCGGTCAACCTATTCTCCTAACCCCTTCCCCCCCCCGTCCCCCAACCCTTAATTCAATGAACATTTCTTTCAGTTTTGACAATACCACCATTCTTAAAGGTTGACCTTAATTTTTACACTTTTCATTTTTTTTCATTCCACTTCAAAAAAAACCACCCTACCCTAATTTGCTTACTTTTTTATAAGTTTCTAGAAATTATTTGTTACATTATCTTTATTTTTAATTTGTAATAATTTTGGTCATTTTCTGTAGGACTGATGAGGATATAAAATATATCGAAATTAATTTCCAAACCCGAGTTTTTCTACCTGTGAGAGTGAAACCTTTTTTTGCCAGTTTGGACAATTTACAGGAGGGATTGACATATATAGCACGCTATGTTCAATTTTTATAACAGAAGTTTTTCAAGAAAATTTTTAATTTTTATTATTTTAATTATCTATTTTTTGTTGCTTATCTTATTTCTCTAAAATATCTATTTTCTATTTTGTACAATTGCTGACCTTTAAAGTTCGTATTGGAAACTTCACGAAAAGAAGTAACTTGAAAGAAACAACTTTGGAAACTTGAAATGTCTAATCTGGAAAATTTCAAAGATAAATTACTAATATACAGTATACAGTATACAGTATATAGCATACAGTATACAGTATACAGTTAGTACTAGTATAACCAGGAAATGACGGAAAAATTTGCGATCTCACTTTTTCTTTTTAATAGAAATTTTGAAATTTGTTCCTGTTAAATATTGGAAAAGGTGCTCTCTTACCATTCTTACAAAATTGCATAAAACAATTATTTACAAATGTACCAATAGTGGTATGTACACTGTACACAGCACAGGGTTACAAACTAAAACGGTCTGAAACTCTTATATTACATGTGTTCAAGGTTAATTTAAGTTTTCTGCCATGATTGATTATACCATTTTTATGGCATTTTCAATGATTGGGCAAAAAATATCACACATGTATTGTACACTGTGCAGTTGCCGTTGAACCCTTAATAGAAGTAAACAGGCAGTGTCAATTCCGTACAGTCGTCTCTGAAGTTTTATCCTTTATATAGTTAAAAAAAAAAAGACCAATACGACATTCATTTCATTTTTTTTTGTTATCCTAGAGTTTAAACAGTTAATCATCGCTTTTCGATATAAAATTCAATATTACAGAAACTTTATCATGTAAAATACAAAGGTAATTCAGATTGTCCATTAAATTCGTGTGATGATTTCAGTAAAGGGAGTGACCGACAAGGCAATGACTGGTAGTTGAACTGAGAATATAGTATTGTGGAGACATTTTTTACGATTAATTTGAGACATATAAAACGTTAATGGTGTATAATTACTGAGTTTGAGCACAAAGTCGACGTTCAAAATCATCCATTTGGGTGGTTACGTTTTGAGAATGGATCTTTTTTAAATTTTTAAATAACGACGACGAAAAAGGTAACAAAAATGTTACAGTTAACTAAGTAGATGTTTAGGAACATATTTCTCAATATAAAGGAATTGAGTTTTTGCCACAAACTCAAATCTTCTGATCCCAATATCTTTGGAACCTGATTGTGCAAACCTTTGATATTTCAAACTTGGATTATTTTATCTATAAGTATTAATAGTTTGAAATATCTAAGCTCTACGACATTGGGTTACAAAGATAAAGAGATTAGAAAATCAGAGTTTGTGGCAGAAACTCAACTCCTTTGTCCATAAATCAATGTTAGAATCAACTTTTTTTTCACCATTATATTGAATTTCTTATTCTTTTCGAACTTGTTCGCAGACCTCTTCAAATTACTCATATGCCGTCTTTTCGATCTAGACTACAGTTAACGACTAATGTTTGTATAAGAAATTGTCTAGTCTTCATAAGTTTAAGTTTAGCACAAATATAGATGTTTCCAAATCAAAAACAATACGTATAGTTTTCAGTAAACCTGTCATGAACACTGATAATATTTGCCCGATTTTTTAAATAAATTATTTTCATCCTGTCTAAAGATGTTTATAGCTGTAAAGGTGTTAAATTTATTTCTAAAATACATTCTCTTAATCAAGAATTTCATTATGCTAATACATCCACACAGTTAAGATTGTATGATATATAATTGTGATTTCTATGGCTCTAATGTTCAAAAACTCCCGAATTCATGGAACATTGCTATTCGCATTTTATTTGTTTTACCAAGAGAATCCCATAGATATTTCATTGAGCCCATTTCTATGTTTATCATTTTAGAATAGTTTTATGCACTCGTTTTGTACAATTTGTTTATCAGTTATCAGTTTATCAAATTGTCATAAGCTATGTATTCGACCTTTAGTAGGTCTAAATAAACATGATTATTTAAGAACTGTTTAATGTAAAAATCTTGAATTTATTGCACAAGATTGTAATGATCATTTAAGAACTGTTTTATGTAAAAATCTTGAATTTATTGCACAAGATTGTAATGATCATTTAAGAACTGTTTTATGTAAAAATCTTGAATTTATTGCACAAGATTGTAATGATCATTTAAGAACTGTTTTATGTAAAAATCTTGAATCTATTGCACAAGATTGTAATGATCATTTAAGAACTGTTTTATGTAAAAATCTTGAATCTATTGCACAAGATTGTAATGTACAATCTAGATCTCTAAACAAATGTTGTGTGAAATAGAAATAATATACAATCAGATTCCTTTAGACTAAGAATGAAAATTACTCATTTTTCATGAATTACTCAAAGTTAAAGATTTTAATTTTGTTGATATTGAGATCAAAACCATGATTAACTTTTTATGTTCTGACTGGAAACTTTATTTATACATCTTTATTCTTGTTTTGTTTTATCATAATATTGTACCATTTAACCTTTGTGTACGAAATAAATCTATAATAATAATAAATAAATAAATTATTTTTCCTGTATTCCCTGTATACATGATAAAAAATTAGACAGAAGACGACATCTCCAGAACTGTGTTCCTATTTCTGAGTTGGAAACTTTTGTGTGGAATATCCTGAATCTTAATCTCGATATCCATTGTTGGCTCTTTTAAATCTGATGATCATTGCTTGATCCTTTTATCTTTGACCAAGACGGAATATCGAAGAGAATCTAAACTTGATCCCGAGATTCACAACACCAAAGATCTGACTTGTACATCCTGTACATCCTGTACATCCTGTACATCCTGTACATCCTGTACATCCTATACATCCTGTAAATCCTATACATCCTGTACATCCTATACATCCTGTACGTGTACATCCTATACATCCTGTCCTGTACGTCATGTACATCCTGTACTTCATACTAAACATCCTAAACATCCTATACATCCTGTACATCCTATACATCCTGTACATCCTATACATCCTGTACGTCCTGTACATCCTATACATCCTGTCCTGTACGTCATGTACATCCTGTACTTCATACTAAACATCCTAAACATCCTGTACATCCTATACATCCTATACATCCTGTACATCCTATACATCCTGTACATCATGTACATCCTATACATCCTGTACATCCTGTACATCCTATACATCCTGTACATCCTATACATCCTGTACATCCTATACATCCTGTACATCCTATACATCCTGTACATCCTGTCCTGTACGTCCTTTACTTCCTGTACATCCTAAACATCCTGTACATCCTAAACATCCTGTACATCCTATACATCCTGTACATCCTATACATCCTGTACGTCACCTGATTTTTGTATTTTTATGAACATTTCCTTTTGCTGTACACACTTTACATGATGCTTAAAAAAGTTTAGGCTACAAGCACTTGTTAAGATAAAAATGTTATTTATAAATCTAGTTTTATTATGTTAAGTCTTGAAACCACCAATTGAAAATTTGAAATGATAATAGTGATGTGCCTCTAGGTCCAGGTGCCTTGGTCGTTCATTAATTATATTTACTTTTAGGACCAAAATTATGTATAGTTTAAGAAAAGAAAATGTAGATATTCTAAAATGTTTATTCTAAATATTTATTTTCTTGCACTACGTCGAATGTTAACCCTGGCAGAAATTATTTGCAAAAAAAAGACCAAAAACGATCCAACATATTTTCTTTTCTTTGGTTGAAGATATTGCTGAGCAAACTTGAACATAATACAATTTTGAAAGCTTTGAAATTTTATTAAATGTTTTCTGAAAACAATCCGAAACGATTAACAACGCTAAAGAATTGCTTTTTAACGTGTGCTAAAAAATTCAAACGTCGAAATTAAAAAATTCACTGATTTCAACGAAAAATATATATTTTTTTGTACATTTCTTATTTGAACTTTGCATCTTGGGGTCATACTCCTACTCTTCTTATTCCAAAGTTTTATGTGTCCCAGTTTTACATGGTCAACAAAAGTGTAACTGTAATTATAATACTATTCTATCTTTGTATCTCAAATTAATTGAAATTCTAACATTTAGTCGCTGGATAATCAATAAAGTATTTTTAAACTTAATTATAATTTATTGAATGAAAACTTACAAGGATGTATAATTAAATATATCAAATATAAACAAGAACAGTACAATACAATTGCTAGGTGTTTTCCACAAGTACATGGTGTACACTGTACATAACTGCAGCAGTTTCCAGTCTAGTATGTACAACTTTAATTGTAAATGTTAATTACCAAAATTTTAAGCAATTTAAGAACTTTTTTTATTATTTTCTACAATTTTAAATCGACTATAAGCAGCATGTATACTGTACACTGTATAGATCTGTCCAAACCATGTACAGAGTGCAAATACTGTACAACACACTGAGTAATTTTTTTTTTCAAAATTAAATAACAACTATAGTTAGAAAACTCGGGTCTAGGCAAAATTTATTTCTTTTATCACATTTGTAATATTAGACGGACTAGGCACTTTCAGAATACATAAGAATATGCATGTAATTGTATTGACTATATGTACTGAACTAGAAGAACTATTGCACCAACCAAAACAATGAAGGGGGGGGGGGGTAAAAACATGTTGAAGAAGAAATTAAATAGATTTAAACCATGTTTGAGTATGATTCAATTATTTAGGCCGTGTTGCACTTTTTGTCTGGTCGGAAATAATTTTAACATCTATTGAACAGGAATAAAATTTTCACCTAAAATATACTGAGAAATTTTCACTAATGAGATTTCTATCCGCAGCGTCTGGCAAGTATTGAGTAAGCTGACTAACTGAGCAATGGGTTTATCTAGGACGGATTTGAAAATATATAGGTGTAAGGTTTAACTGATAGCGTCTAGAGGTTCTGCTGGAGTACCGGGACCTGAAAGACTATCTTGGATTGATCGGGTTTCAGACAACGCGTCCTGAATACTCTCTATAGGTTCAGGTTTCAGGTTAGCGATTAGAACTTGCGCGATTGAGTTTGCATCGAGTTGGGATACGAGGGAGGCTTGCTGCATGGACGGAAGATCGTCGTCTAACACCGGGATTGACTCGATCGGAATCGGGGGTTGGCGGAGACCTGCCATTTTAGTTTCTCTTGATATGAGATTGTTTTGAAGGAAATTTTGAATCTCAGCTCTGGTCTTGAACCCGAACCCTTGGGGTGAGTAGTATGTTATATCCGGAGACAACGAACCCTGTTTTTGTCGTCTGAGAACCCACCAGGAGGCGGGGAGAGTATTAAGACGATAAACTTCCTCCTGACAAACCTCCTCCTGGTTATACGTCTCATCTGCCAGCAGGGCGTTGAGTAGCTCCGCCTGTATCTCCGGACTGTGCTCCTCCAGGTTCTCAATGACTAGTTGGTTCTTGTTCTGGTTCTGCTCCATGAGAGAGAGGAGCTTGCTGTTTCCAGACCCGGAGAGGGTTGTGTAAAGGATATTAGTTTGAGCAAGGGATGCACCAGGAAGGTGCTGAGAGAGGGTGGTGGAGAGACTATTGTTGTTACTGAGACTGATGGAGGTGAGGGAGGAGGAATCTACTAGACGGGTTATATGAGGCAGAGATGAGTTACGAGAGGTTTTAACGAGTAAAGAGTCACAGTTTAGATATGAGGATTCAAGTTTTTGCTCCAGGGTGGGAACACTGTTTACAGTATGAAGAATATCTTGGACTGTACTCGTGTCATCGTCATCAGATCTCTGGGCCAGGTTCAGGGCTGACATCATCTCTCCATCACTTCCAACCTGGAATTTTTCTTTTGTATTATTGTTCCGTCTTTCTTGACTGGAACCAGCATGCATTGGTTCATCCTTACCTCCGGCATAGAGCGCTGAATCGCTGTCTTGTTCCCTATCCTCATCCTGGCTGTCGGGGTTGGAGTATTTCCGTCTCATAGCGGTCCGTTTTGAAGGATTACCGTTTGTGACGTACATGTCGTCTTCATCGTCTTCCATGAGTTCTTCTCCTTCAGAGTCTTCTCCTCCAATTTTCTTCCTGTATCCAGGGGATACTCCGGAGAGTCTTTCCTGCAATCCCTTGCTCATCTTTGGACTCCCGCGTTTTCTTCGTCGTCCTCCACCTGGTGGATTTCTATAGAAATTTTTAGATTGAATGCCGTGAGTAGTTTCATGACGCTGTAAGTGCGCCTTTTGCCTAAATGTCTGATCGCATAATGTGCACGCAAATGGTCGAATATCTTCATGCATGCGCATGTGCACAACAAGATTGTAGGACTTGGAGAAGGTCTTCCCGCACACTTGCCCGTTCTCAAACACCCAGTTGCAGGTCTTACTGCTAGGGATAACAGTTCCTGCCACGGTCTTCGTCGAGTAGCTCATCTTGAGGGAGGAGTTCTTACATCTATTCTCCGACTTTGGGGAGGGTGGATCCAGGTATAGTGTGGAGCTGAGATCCGACAGAGAATCCACCGATTTGATTGTTGTGAGATGATTGTATCCGTTCAGACTAGAGACGGGGAGATGGTGAAGGATCTGCTCTCCGTTTTCTCCCTGGAGCACAACCA
The DNA here is from genome assembly GCF_000591075.1 of Eurytemora carolleeae. Taxonomy (NCBI): domain Eukaryota; kingdom Metazoa; phylum Arthropoda; class Copepoda; order Calanoida; family Temoridae; genus Eurytemora; species Eurytemora carolleeae. The sequence goes on along the minus strand of NW_019396306.1, from coordinate 785 downwards.
CGTTCTTCAACCGTTTAGTGTCGAGTATCTGGTGTGAGGTGGTCATTATCCTCTTCACTCCCTTACTGGAGTTATTGACTAGATTGAGAGGAGTTTCTGGGGAGCTGATGGTGTAGTCTAGAGGAGATACACATCCAGTATCCTCCTCCTTCATATTCTCCAACATACTAGCGATAGAATCTCCGCCCTCCTGTTTGACCTCCTGGAAAACCAGCTTACTGACCTCAGGTAGCTCCTGGACTACAGAGAGCTGACCGGCCAGCTTGGTTGTATCTATTGTCTGTATTGTGTGCTGAGAGGAGGGGAGATTACTCGTCCTCAACTGAAATAAAAATATTTTGTTAGTTTTTAGGATAAGAATTTACAATTTTTCATTATGTTCCCATTCTTTATTGCAANCTACTTTAGTCCTTCCTACTGATTTGAAAATGCATATATGTTGAATATTGACCGGGATTTGGAACTTGACGGGACAGAATATCGGAAACAGATGAGATAATTCCAAACAGGATGTAAATAGATGTTATGAATTTTATTAAACAAGGGGAGGTAACCTTTCTCCCCTCCTTCCCCCCCCCTAATTGATATTGTTTGATGGGTGCACCTGATCTATATTTTGAAAATAAAAATTCATATTACACTGTACAGTGATTCTCTTAAAAAATGAGAAACTGTTTTCCTAGTTTTGTTGAATATTCTTTTTTTTTAATATGATTTAAAACCAACTAAGGTACAGTTCAGGGGGTACCCTATGCCCTGGCACTTGAAATAGGTTTTTATTTTCT